>NC_056741.1:1591580044-1591675334 GCF_019279795.1 Protopterus annectens
AAGTGCAAAACAGCACTGAAGGACTTATCTAGCAGTGGATTAATCCAGATTCAACACAAAGACTCAGAAATCAAGGGTTAAGCTCTGGAATAATGAGGCAAGCTTTATAGAGACCGAAAAAAAGAAAACAAGCAAAATAGTCCACTGGATAATCACTACAAGTACATTTTAAGGTTTCTAGTGATTGTCAGGATAGGGCCCACAGCAAAGTTTTGTGTTTCCATTCTGCTATTTATATAACCATACTATGGGGCATGGCCCATCACTAGAGTAAATTCTCTCCCTAACAAATTATATTGAGGATACTAAGCGCCCACTTGATGGCTAGAGTGTCTCCACCAAATACAGAATGTCTGGCCTCTTGTTGTCCTTAGTCTTTGTCTGAGGAGCAGACTGGATGCTCTTCTCCATTAAAAGTTTGTGAGAGTACTGTTCCTAGCACCTCGCCCCGATGAACCCATATAGACTGTGAATTTATTATTGAATGTCACATAATGTTAACTTAAGGTCTAAGCATATTTCCTTGAGTTTTGCAAACAAAAAAAACTATCTAGTGTCCACCATATTTTTAAGGGCATCTTCCCTTTGGTTGTCTGTCAGGTGACCCATGTCATGACAAAATGAAGCACAAAAGCCCTCAAAATGTCCTCCATCATTTTTTGTTTGAATGAGGCAGTTTCTTAATGCTTCTACTTTCTCTTTTTTGTGGTTTTACAACATAACTGAGATACTTTACTTCCATTATGCCTAAATTTCTCATGGAGGCATTCTTAGTTATTTCTCATTTCAGAGAGTCTAATGCTGCTTTTACCTTAACTAGACGTGTCCCATTCCTCAGAAAGTGTAACAACATTGTCTATGTGAGCTGCAGCATTATTGGTGGGAGTTTCAAGTCTCATAGGTTCATAGGTTCATATTATGCTATCTGCCCTAGGGCATTTATAAGCCTAGCCAGAGTGTGTTTGGCTTTCACCACCCATTTTAAATTAATTTTGCTATGCCCTTTTTCGAGGTTAGTATACTGTGCCTCTGTCTAACAGTGACACAGAAGTGATACCTGGGGTAAACCTATGATCCCCCATCCACTCATCAAGATTCCTCTTGAAGAGAGTCAATGAGGGACTCTGCCTAACCTGGACTGGGATTTTATTCCAGAGTGAGGGGAACCTCTGGGTTATGAATCTGTCCCTCCAGCATGTCCTATTTATTTCAGCGCTGAGGTTCAAGTCTCTCAAGCGCTTAGCTCGATAGGATTTGGATTTTCTGAGGTGCAGCTTGTCCATTAATTCCGGGTTGGACATGGCTTTATACGTCAGGCACAGATCGCCTCTGAGCAGGTGGTATGCCACTGAGTAGAGCTGGAGTTTCTTTAACCGGGCAGCATATGGCATCTGTTTGAGCCCTTTGATCCTCTTGGTGAGGTACTTTTGGGGTCTTTCCAGTTGCTGCAGGTGTCTGGTAAGGTACATCCCAAAAGGGGCATTGTACTCAATTATGGGCCTGATGAAGGATGAGTAAAGAGGCACGATGACCTCCCCTGACCTAGATGTGAATCCCTTCATGATTAGGTGGGCTATATAAAATGTTTTTCTAACTACTTTGGCCACGTGGTTGTCAAATGAGAGATTGCTATCAACTTGGGTCCCCAGGTCCCTAATTACTTCTTCCATACTTAATGGATTACCACTTATGTGGTAATTTGTGGGCACTTTCTTTTTGCCAAAGGGGATGACTATACACTTTTTTGACGTTTAGCTTGAGGCCATGGCTCTGGCACCAGTTGTCTGTTTCTATGAGGCCCTTTTGGAGGATGCTTGTGTCAGCTGGAGAGTTGATTATGGTGCCCAGTTTGCAGTCATCTGCGAACTTGGTCAGCCACAGTCCTTCCGTGTTGGCCTGTACCTTCGAGAAATATATACCGAACAAGAGAGGTCCCAGGACTGAGCCTTGTGGGACGCCACTTGTAACTGGTTTGGAGTCTGACATGGCTCCAGCAATTCTAACCATGTGGGTTCTGTCCTTGAGCCAGTTTGCAACCTATCTAGTGACATAGGGGTTTATATTTAAGCTGGTGAGCTTATCTATAATGCCCAAGTGGGGTATTGTATCGAAGGCTTTTGCGAGGTCCAGGTAGGCTGTGTGGACCACCTTCCCCTCGTCAGTAGCCTTGGTGACTGTTTCAAAGAAATCGACTAGGTTTAAGAGGCAGGATCTGCTCTTAACAAAGCCGAACTGGGTAAGTTCCAGTGTCTGTAGGTCCCCAATATCTTTATTTATAAGGTCCATGATGATCCTTTCCATAGCTTTGCAGACCAAGCTAGTCAGGCTTATGGGGCGATAGTTTCCAGGATCCGTTGAGGCACCACCTTTGTGGAGAGGGACCAACATTGCTGTACGCCACTCTTTGGGTACATATCCTGTAGTAAGGCTGAGATTGAACAGTAGTTCTATGTTTGGGTTTAGCTCTTCTTGGAGTTCATGTAGGACGCAGTCCGGGACACCGTCTGGTCCCATTGATGCTGTTTTTTTTGCTTTGGAGAGGGCGGATCTTACCTGAGCATCTGAGATGTCAGGGGGGTGGCACTCTGCTGGGAAAGATATTTGCCCCTTTGGTGGGGGAGAAGTTTGCGCTGAACCTGTCAGCTAGGATGTTGGCAATGTCTGTGGGTTCGGTCTAGTTTCATTCATTTTGGACTAATTCTGAGCATATCTGGGAATTCCCACCCAGGTTCCTAACATAACTAAAGAAAGCCTTGTGATTATCCTTAGTGTCCTGTGCAATTTTTCTCTCAAAGCTGGCCTTAGACGATTTTATGAGTGCCCATAGTTTTTTGCTAATACTGATCAGAGATGCCTTCCCTTTTTTGGGGGGGGGATTTTGCTCTATCATGTAGTAGCTTCCTCCTTCTATTGTATAGTTTGTTTATGGCTGGGGTCCACCAGACAGGACGTCTGCCTTTGGAGGATTGGGTCTTGGTTTTATTTGTGATTGCATGATCCATGCATTCCTGAAGGTGTTCATAGAATGCGTTTATAAAGGATTCTGCGGTCTGGGCTGTATTTTCCACAGGCCCGGGGGCTTTGAAGAATTCCACTTCGGTTTTGAGGAGTGTGAAATTTGCTTTAGAGAAGTTTTTCACTGTGGTTTTCTGGGCAGGGGGTGGGGTCGGGATGTGAATATCCAGTGAGATTAGTTTATGGTCTGATCTTACCAGTGAGGGATACACTTCTGGTCTGGAGCATTGAGTCCCCATGTTGGTGATGATCAGGTCCAGTATGTTTTCCCTTCTTGTGGGAGTGGTAACAAGTTGTTCCATCGCATTTGAATTTATAAATTCTAGGAACCTTTGGGCTAGGGTGTTGGAGCTAGAGTAATGCTCCCAGTCTATGTTTGGGTAGTTGAAGTCACCCAATATAATGGTGTTTGGAGAGACCTTCATATTTTCCAGTGTTCTCAGGAAGGCTGAGTGGGGTTCCTGGGTTTGGGAGGGTTGTCTGTAGCAGGCTATAAACTGGAAGGCAGTTTTACCCACTGTTAGTTGCACATGGATAGTCTCTGATGCTTCGTGCTGTACCACCAACCTGGAGGTGTGGGTATCTTTGACGAATATTGATACTCCCCCTCCTTTTGTGGTTCGGTCCAAGTTTTGGGGCCGAAAAGCATGGTATGAGGTATAACCTGGTAGTGCTGGGGTGCTCTCTGGAGCCTTGAACCAGGTTTCTGTTACTGCACAGATATCGATGTTCTCCATGCTAAGGAGAGTTTCGAGTGCGTGCATCTTGAGGTTTAGACTTCTGGCATTGAGTAGCATTACTCTTAGTTTCTTATCCCTTGTGATACCTATGGAGGTGGGTTTGTCTTTTGAGCCTTGCCTAAAAAGGCACTATGGGGTAGCAAGAGCCTTTGCCAATATCCAAAGCCAAGGGTGATAGGTGCAAGCCGTCCCTAGCGAAGCATTGTGGCTTGTCGAGCATGTCATCCCAGGCTGACAGGCATTGGATCCCCTTTGAATGACACCAATACTTAAGCCAATTGTTGAAATTGATCATCTTGTCTTCATATTGTGGCATCATTCTTGGTGAGGGTAAGATGCTACTCAAGGTCAGGGTCATACCGGCCTTGGCTACATGCTCAGAGAGCTCCTCTATGTCTCTTTTCATGTAGTCCAGGGAGGTACATCTCAGGTCATTCACACCAGCATGGACAATGACTGAGTCATATTTGTACTTGCCTTGGAGTGACCTGAGTGCTTGTGTTATGTGGCGGATCCTAGCGCCCGACAGGCAGCTCACCGTGACCTTCTCCTTGTTCAGCCTGGTGAGCAGGACGTCAGTGTGCCTGACGATAGAGTCACCTATTACAAGTGTATCAGGTGTGTTGTTTAGCCTTAAGGGCTGTGACTGTTCGCACACTGGCTTTGTGAGCTATGTGTTGCACGTGTTTTGTTTTGGGGTAGCGGTTGCTTGGGTGTCTGCTTTGGACGTCTCTGCTGCTTAGGCAGATTTTTATTTAGAGCCTCTGAGTATGTTTTTGTGTGTTTATGTGTTTGGTTTGCTGTCGTGGTAGGTCTATGTGAGACTGGAATTGTAGTGAGTGTGGTTTCCTTTTCCTCCAGACTGGTTACGCCAGTACTGAGTTGAGAGAGCTTAGCCTCCAGTTTGGCTATATGGTTGCATCTCTCACATGTGTTGGAATTTGTTGGTAGGAGGAGAGGGTTGTCTGTGTACATGAGGCAGTTGTAACATTGCCTCAAGATTCCCAGATTCACCAGCTGGACCGGAGAGGAGATTGACAACTGACCTTTGGACATGCTAGAATAGTATTGGGAATTCCTTTATAATTTAAAAAAAGGGCCAATGGGGAACAAGGTACTTAAGAGGAGTTTGTGAGGGTGTAGTGCTTTTAATTTTTTAGTGCTGACTTATATAATTGCTTTAGTGAGCAAGTGCCAGGTAACTTAAATGCAATGTGCTACAGGTAACTTAAATGCAAAAACGACAAACAGTAACTTTCATTCAAGTGAAACAAGGAAATAAATACAGTAAGCAATGCAGATATCACTAGGGATCCACAGAAGCGCTGAAAAGCCACGTTTCAGGTGGAATTAGCGTTTCAGGGAAATAACAAGCAAACAAACAACAAGCATACAAACAAAGCTAGCTTCAGCAGGCCTGGATCTAGTCTATGCTACAGCAAACAAGGTGTACCAATTTCAGTAAGAAACAGTTCAAATATGCAGGCACTATAAGCCTTTAACCAAAAATTCCCAGCTCAGAAGGCCAGAGTCCAGCCTCTCATCCCACAAGAGTGCAGATCACTCTATCCATTAATCTTACGAATGTTGCTGGGGCACCATGTTTTCCAAAAGGAAGAATGCTATAATGGAATAATACCTCTGACAATTCAAAGGCTTTTTCCTTAGCCTCAGCTGTGAGAGTCATTTGCCAGTAACCTTTTATCAGGTCTAATGAAGACTCTTACCTTCCCTAATGATTTTATTAACCCATCAACCCTTGGCAATAGGGTAACTGTCATTTTGAAATGCTGTTTGGCTTTTAAAATCTTTACAGGTCCTGATTGCTCTGTTAGACTTTGGGACTAAAACTATGAGTCAGGCTATGCCACTAACTTTTGGACTCCTCATTTACCTCCTAGCTGAAACATTCTTCTTGTACTGACTTTTTGTGGCTGTATTTGGTAGGATTTTAAATTATCCTTCAGTCCTAGACTAGTCTTAGTATGATATTGAATCAGATTTCTTTTGCCAGGCAGTTCTGAAAACAATTCATTCTTCTGTAACAGGAATTGTTTTATGTCTTATTTCTGTAGATTAGACAGTGTACCATCTATATGAACCACATGCACGAAGTACAGTTTTCTGTCTTTGTTAGGATCACTACACTCTGTTGCTAAATTACTTACCAAAGTTTATATTTCCTTCCACGTTTAAAAAAAAAAATCAATATAATGTATCTCTCCTATCTTCTCTTACCTACCTGTCTAACGCTGTATGTTTGTCGTATTTATTTCCGTATTATTTCAAGGATACCCTGACGAGCGAACAACAATCAGTACCTGGTCTTCAGCATAATTTCCTGGTCTTTATATTTCTGTTAGACACCCCTGCCTGTTTAGTTTGCACCCTTTTCATTTATTCTCATACTAAGGGCGTCATTACTTTGTCTTGCAGGTTGGTATAGTGTTCTAAGACAAATTTAACTGGAGCTTTGTCTTTTATCTGGCAATATCTAATAGTCCCTTAGAGAGGCCTGCCCGCCTGCCATGTAATAATCCAAAACAACTGAACTCAATCAAGCCTTATGGTACTTCTCTAATGATAAATACTGAGTACAGTAAGCAAACCCAGTTTTTGCCCTCTACCTGAATAACTTTTTTTTGCATGGTTTTCAGCTTTCAGTTAAAACATCCACTAGTCCCATCCCGCTGGAGATAATACAATTAAGTTTTTAGTTGTTTGACCTTCAAGCACAGACACTGCTGTTGCATTATTATGGACAAAATGGACCTTCCTGATCATTTCCTTTGGGATTCCTGTCCTGGAAAATAATAAGACTATCTTGCAGGCTACAGATTTAGAATTAGTTTTGTGTATTGGGCTGGCTTCAGTCTATTTAGTAGCATAGCCCTTAATAACTTAAGTATAATGAAATCCATTTTAGATTTTACCAGTGGCCTCACAATGTAGACAGCAGTTCATTCAGACAACATATATGATGGTCATTGGAATCAAAGGATTTTCAAAGCTTGTTGAGAGGATTTTTCAAGCATATAGGTCACACAACACAGAAGTTAGCAATTTCTGTCATTATTCTGGGTCAGTAAAACCTTGTTAGGATCCATTCTTTAATCTTGTCCATTCCAAGGTACCATCCAACACATGGTTATGTGCTGATCTTATTACTAGGTTTATAAAAGACTTGGGCACCAATAGTCAATGTACTGCTTCCTCTCCGTCCTTATTTACTCCACGTAACAAATAATTTCATAGCTAAACCAAATGTCTTCTTCAGCTTGTTCCACCACAGCCCAAGCTATATTTTCAGTTGCTCTGCTTGAAGTGTCATCTTCCCATCACACCCTTATTACAATGAAACTAGCTTACCTGAAGTTCTGCTAACCTGGGATTTCCTCAAGACCAGTGTCTCATGAGATAGAAGGCAGTGCCTCTTGTCCTACCAGACCAGGAAATGAGGTCTAGTTGCCTAGCTCTACTAGAAAAGGCAAATCATGCCAGAATTCTTTACTGCTATTTGGTATGACTGCCTTATTTCATTTTCTTGTTCTTTACAAACCTGATATAAATAACCGGCATTCTTTTCCGCAGAACGTCTGTATTTCATCTCAGCAGAAATATCATTAGGGCTCCATTCAGAGTTATTTCATCTCTTTCTATAAACCATGTTCTCTATTTTTGTTTTTCTTTATCTTCTCTGTTATTTCTCTCCCTCTCTCTCAGGGTGAATAAGTATTTATTTACACCTTTCTCCCTCACTTACAAAAACCTATTGCCTAGAATATTTCCCTATTTAATTTTTCTGTTGTGTACTGACAGAGGTTGGTTTAGAACTCATGACCAGGCACTATTTCTCCCTCACAGCAGTTAGTGCAGATGATTAAGGATATGAGTCATTAGCAATTTACTTCCTCAGGTACAAGGTTTGAGTCCCTCAGCATTTATTTGACTGCTGTGTGACACTGAGCAATTCACTTAACCACACATTGCTTTGGGACAAATTGGGAATAGGGGCTTGGCCCTTTAAAGGTCTCCTGGGCTTGGTACTTTTGCAACATTTTCTGGCTGTGATGACAATTTTATTCCATACCACTTCCAAGTTGCAATATTTTAGTGTGCAAGTCCCTCCTTGTACTGATGTTAGAATTGTATTCTGAAATATCTCTTTAATTGCTGCAGATCCTTCCTCTATTTGCATCCATGGCCAAAGTTTTGTAGTTTTAGGGCATTTGAACAGTATGCCATGATCTTTGTTGTATTCATACACTCTAATGAATGTGTCTAGTGGTTGCTTCCCTCGCCTTCTTTTGGTTAGGTAGAGGCATATTTGTTGGCTTATTCCCCTACTGGTTCCCCTCCCAAAACTTATAAGGTAGAATTAACAAAAGAAGTGCCGACTTCCCTCCTGCTTCCATAAGTGATTACATTAGGAAATTATTTTCCCATTATCATGTCATATGTTAAATTGAGGGTAACAGCAACTGGATGTACTATATTTTCAAATCCAGTCTGTAGTCATATGAATAATAGAAAAATGTGTCATCACAACGAATGCATATCGCTTCTACTGTATTTTTTTAGTAAAAGTTGTCTTTATACATACATACTGCCCTTTTATAAGTGTTACCATGCTGTCTGTGTCTAATAGTCCTTCCAGATTTATTAAGACATTGCATTTAACTTGGTAATTGCATGGTAACAGAATACAGTTCCAACCATTCTAGAAGATAATTTATCACATTCTAGATGTATAACATCTCTAATAGCAAATTTACCAGAGATTGCAATTCTCACAGTGTTATCACTAGTACAACATCTAGCTTTGTGACCCCTTTTTCCATATCTGGAACAGTGTCTGTCTACAGTTATTACTTTTTCTTTGTTACAAACATTGTGCAGGGTTGTACATATTTTCATGGCAACAGTCTTATTAGTAGCACAACAAAACTTTCAGAGTCTTAAGAGTCAGACACACTGATTTTCTTAAAGCAGTAGGTCACAACCTCTTAGACTTATCAATTGCTATTATTTCTATCATTTTTTCCTTCTATTGATCGTCTGACTCAACAATAAATTAATAATGTGCTTCAGGTTACACAATTGTGATCCTATTATTTTGCTGCAAGAAAATTTCCAGCTATGAAACATTTCATATTGTCTCACTTAGGTAGCAGAAGTTTTGTCAAGTAAAGCCTTTTTGTCTTTATCATATTACTGGTAAACTGTCTCTCCATTTCCATGTTGGCTGTCAGTGGTCCTCCAGTTAAGAGGGCTGAAAACTTCCTGGTCCTGTTGCCTCAGTCCCATCCGTCCTGGTGAGAAGTATGGTCAAAGGTAGTAACATGCACCTTGAGGTCTTTCTCCATGGTAATGTTTTTAATGATGTCCAAGGGGTTGATCATTGGCTTAACTACCAGGACCATTCTTTTTGCTGCTGCCCCTCTGTGATCTTTGGTAGCTACTCTACTGTGGTCATCTTGGCACAATGATCCGCAAACAGGTGACCCCAAAAATTGCTCACCACTCCATAAGACTCTCTCTGTCTCTTCCTCTCTTACTCTGTTTTTGGGAAGATTACACTCACTTTGACGATGATAGGTCTCAGGGCTTTGGAATTAATAACTACTAAGAAAATGTCTTGTGACTGAATTAGATGTATGGCAAATGCCACTGTCTCAGGTATACACTGCTACAAAACAGTTTATATTGATATCTGTGTTACCGGATTCTTCTGGCTGAAATGATTTCTAGCTTCTTCATCTAGCATTTCTTTGCCATAGTTCATTCTCTTTCCCAGAGCTGCTTCTCTGAACTCAGTCTGTTTCCACAAAAAGGGTTATCCCATGCTCTCTGAGTGGGCTTCCCTCAGCCCTCTTTTTATATTACATTTAACAAGTATTAAAGAAATCTTACTAATATAGCCAGGCATCTATCTGGTCTTAAAGCAACAGCTACATTTACCAAAAACACTTAACTACATTTAGAAGTATCACTTTGTTTACAATGAATCCCTTAAATCACTGTTATGATTATTATTTACCTCACTATTCACACCCACATCCTATTTATACTTGTTTGGGTCAGTTGCAGTCTTCCATTTCATGAGTCCCACCACCAAAAAAAAAAAAAAACACAAACCCTGGAATTTATTAACACCTACACTAAGACAACACAAGCATAATTCACATCTTCTTCTTCCTAATTTTAGCTTTCTTACTGATTTTCTTATAGCCTTAAATATTTAGGGGATTCATAAAGGTTACCACAAAGTGTGGATTACATGTACACTTAGTGTAATCTTTCTGTGTGACTAGAAAGGAGAAAAAAATGTGGTAGGAATGTTCTTTAATATGGATTGTGTACACATAGTATAGGTATTAATGATTCTGGCCTACAATGCTGCAAAGAGGCAAAGTCCCCATGCTCTCTCCATGTGGAGGGCTGCATCCACCTGCACTCCAGAAACCTTAAGTACAATAACCCCCGGGATCACACAATGGAGAGGAAAAGTGCAACACTGAATTCTCCATTGTACCTTGACCCATCTCTGTTTTAACATATTTAGATGAAACAGTGAGCCAATGAACAAAGACATCACACCACTGCTTCTGTGAAGCATCTAACTGCCAAAATGACTGAAACCTACATATTCTATTAAAAGGGTATTGTCAGCTATGCCAAAGTTTCTTCCCCCTTGCATGGCACTATATACTTGTTTTTGTAGGTACTATACAGCAGAATTATTCATCTCCTATGCACGCCCTTCCTATTGAAGTGGCTTATCTAATTTAGCAAGTTGCTGCTTCTATGAAGGGGATATTACTGTATTACTTGCAAATGAGGAATTTGCACAGAATTCTTCTCTACAGGTTAAAATAATGACCAGTAAGTACATTAAGTTAACTGGAGTCTGAAGTTTGCACCTTTAAGCTGCATACAGAAAATCATTTACCCGGTAAGCTCCTATGGCTCACTTCTGAGAACAGCTGTTTACGTCACTCAGGTTTTACCATTCAGCAAATGTATAAAATAAGAAAACTTATAAAACAGGGAAAAACTAAGTGGAAAAAGAGGTAATAAGAGAAACTTAGTAAAGTATAACAACTAATAACATTTAAATGATGCAGACATGACAAAGTGCTAATGTGTTCAAATGTTTTGGCATCTAGAGGGAGAAACTAGAAAAGATTAGGTGACACGTTGAACAGAAACAGAGTGCAAAGCCTGGAAGAATAAGAACAGAGAAGTCAAATTCATTCCTCCATAGTAGTATTGTTCTTTTTATGAATTGTTTAGTGACGACACTGTTTCAGAGCCAATCCAAACATGTAGCTTCTGCAATGAGTTCTATCTCTACATGCGTATGTCTCATCCATTGACACACATACACATCATCACACTTGAGTTCATATACCCCTGTTATATGTATTATTGTGTAACACACACTGCTTCTCAACATTGTTTTTTACACACTTCTCTCTTTGTGAAAGTATTCCTTTATTTATCTTCTGCTGGATATTAATTGTATATATCCCTGTATATTTTCTTTGATGAACTATAATTGTATGCATTATTCATTCTGATTTTATTTTGTGTATAAATGTATACCCATACAGAACCTGAAAATAGTCCATTAGGATCAATGTTCTACCCCAGTTAGCAAAGTCATAAGTAAATAAATACAATGTATCAGATGTCCTAATTTGATAGTCAGAGTCAGAAGGTTAAAATAAGATACTTCACATTGAAATTCAGGGTACAGACTAAAGTAATGCATCATTTTATTCCTTTGCCCGTCTCAAAACTCCATATATCTCATAGACACTTAGGTTTTTCAAATCTGTCCAGGTACATTAAATAGATACATTAAATATTGAAAAGAATGACCAAACCACACCAGCTGTAGGCATGCCATGTTTCAGTCTGCTAGTGCGGTTTGGGTTTATTGGCCAGACTTTACCCATAAAAACTTAAAAAGTAAAAAGTCATGGGTATTCAGAAGTCATGTAGCTGTGGCAAGTTATCATTTGCATACACCTCATGGGCCTCCACTACAAGAGGTATAAGATATTGCTTGGCTAGGTCTTTCTTGTTGAAAATAAATTTAAACGGCATAAATACAGAGATGACAAAAACTTAGCATTCAGACTAAACTAGAAAGAGGTTTCACTTCTTCCATTTTTTTTTACCTGGAAAATGTTCAGTTTGAATGAATGCTCTAAACTGCTAAACAAATTAAAAAAAGTAAATTAAAATTATCAAAATTCTCAAAGGAAGCACCTAGATCTGTTCAGAACTGCTGGTCAAGGACACCACATACACAAATGCTGTAGATATAGCCAACCTACTGGCTGACAGATTCAATGAAAACTTCACTCCTCTGTACCCCATCAGTAAATCAGGACATGCCCAGTAACTGCCCGCCTCCCCTTATCTCTAGGGAAAAGGTCATCACTGCCCTCTGAAAGGCAAAATATACAGCCTCCATGGAACCCAATAACATCCCAGGCTGCATCCTACATGAACGTGCAGAACCATTAGACACCCTATTCAACCAAAGCCTGTGTACCATCTATGTTCCAGCCAAGTGGAGGACAGCCACTGTCATTCCTTTACACAAAGGTGGAGTGTCCACCAATCTGGGAAATTATAGACCCATCAGCCTAACTAGCCTGATCTACAAGGCCATGGAATGGATTATCATGGACCTCACTAACAGGGACATTGGCAGCCTCCAAACACTCGTCCCCAAACAGTTTGGCTTTGTCATGGGGAGGTCATGTCTGTTAAATCTGGTCTATGTCTTTGAGACAGTCACCAAAGCCATGAACAAGGGGAAGATGGTGCACACCACCTGCCTTGATCTGGCAAAGCCTTTGACACTATTCCTCACTAGGGCATAATAGATAAACTCTCTCAATTAGGGTAACAAACTGGCTCACTGATAGAACTCACCTAATCAAAATAGGGGAAGCCACCTCAAGCAGTAGACCAGTAATGAGTGGCATACCCCAGAGATCGGTCTTGGGGCCTCTGTTATTCAGGATATACTTCCCTGAGATGCAGGACAAAACCAGTGGGCTATGGCTGACCAGGTTTGCAGATGACTACAAGCTGGGCTTGGTCATCAATTCCTCAAGTGATGTGGACATCCTGCAAGAGGGTCTCACCCAAACAAATGACTAGTGCCAGAAACATGGCCTCAAGCTGAATGCTAAAAAATACATCATCATCATCATCCCCTTTGGGGAGAGTGATGTACCCGCATATTATCACATTAATAACAATGTCCTAAGCATGCAATTAGTCGTGAGGGATTTGGGCACCCAGGTTGATGGCAACCTGACTTTTGA
This sequence comes from Protopterus annectens, assembly GCF_019279795.1. Lineage (NCBI taxonomy): Eukaryota > Metazoa > Chordata > Ceratodontiformes > Protopteridae > Protopterus > Protopterus annectens. Next base: position 1,591,593,153 of record NC_056741.1, read on the forward strand.
CCACCATGTTGCTTCCATTGTACGGAAAGCTTTCTACATGGCCCACCTCATAAGTAAGGGTGTCTCATCCAGGGACAAGGAGGTCATAGCATCCTTGTTTTCTTCCCTTATAAGGCCAATTATTGAGTACAATGCCCCCTTCTACATGTACCTCGCAAAGCACATGCAGCAGCTGGAAACACAACAGAGATTCCTCACAGGAGAATCCAGGGCCTCAAACATCTACCCTACACAAATAGGCTAAAAGCCCTGTCCCTCTACTCAGTTTCATACAGACTCCTCAGAGGTGACCTCTGCCTGGCATACAAAGCAATCTCAGACCCCGCCTTGATGTGACTGCTGCATATATGCAAGTCAAGCTCCACTCGAGTAACCCCCACGTGCAACCTCAACCCAGTCTGTGAGATCAATAGGATTTGTTGGTGGGACAGATTTGTGTCCCAGAGACTCCCCCCATCTGTGGAATAGACTCCCTCTCCATGTCAAGCAGAGCATCTCATTATCCCTTTTTAAGCACAACCTGGATAACTGGATGGGAAAAAGAAAATACACCCCTGGGATTCCACCTGTGTCCCTGCTGGACAGGGGCATTGGGTGTTGACTTGTCTTAACATGGGCTAAACTCTTGGCTAGGCTTTTAAGGGCCTCAGGGCCAATAGCCTAGTAACTTCCTATGACCCTATGATCCTATGAAATTAGAAGCTTATAACTTAGCTTGCCTTATTTCTGATTGTTTCATTTTTAAGATCAGTATAAATATTATTTAAGATAGTTTATTGATGAACTTATTCTTTTTTCTTCTATACAGTTCTAATAGTGAAACAGAATAATTTGAGTTACACTAAAGTATTTCATATACTAATATTGACTGTATAAAAATAAAATTAAAGATGCAAGCATTTGGAAGAAAATATAAAAGAAATTAAGTTATGCAAAACTCAAACTACAGCAAGAACTGATGCATATATTAACATGGTGACTGCATTATTTTTTTTTATTTTATTTTATTTATTTATATTTTTTATTGGGGTAGAGCATTGATATCCATGGACCTTTTTCAGACTCAGCCTGGGAGCGCTGTTTGGTAAAGTGATTTACTCAGAGTCACACAGTTAGGCAATGGATGCTGAGATATTCAAATCATAGAAAACTAGACCACAGGAAGTAGCTTGTTAACAGCTCTTTAATCCCCTAAATAAAAATAATCTCTAAGTATAATAGATCACAGAATACCAATAGCTTTAGAGAAAATGGAACTCAGCAATTTTTCTTATACTAGGACTAAAAATACCAGATATAACAAACAAGTAGTCTATAAGAAAAATCTGAATAATAGTAAAATTAAACCTGCTATGTACAGCCCATTAGAACATTTCAAACAACATTTTGGCAAAATACAACTTGATATTTGTTAATACAAATATAAAACTTGATACTTTTCTTCATAATTATGTTATTTTCCAAATAAGATTTTAATAGCTTATATGATGCTTATAATAATCCAAAGATGCAAACTCAATGTAAATACTCTATAATACTCCCTGTTTGAAAATAAGACAAAGTAAATTAACCACAACATTTTATAAAAATACTGACAACCAGCATTTTTATTTCATAAGGATGAGAAATTTTTTTATAATATACAAAAATGCAAGATAATATTAAGAAAATATTAAAAGTACAAGATCATGTAGTCTTAATGGCAGATAATTCAGCAATGAGAAGTCTAGTCATAGAACAAATTTTTATTTTTTAGATTGATTTACTGTATTTAAAGATTTAGAAAAATATAATTGTATGCCTATTTTATCAGTATTATAAAAAGCATATTTAATTTCTAAAAATATATTAAATTAGGTCATGTATGTCAAATAATAATTACAAAAGAAACAGAATTAGGATGCTCATTGTAGATACCCCTTATCCCAAATACTTCTTACAACAGCAGTAAAACTTCCAGCTAAATTATAATATTAAAGATTAATGATTATAAGTTTGAGAGAGGTTAATATATCAAAAATATTTTATTTACAGTGTTGTTCTAACTATAAAGAATGTTAAGGAGTCTGTTCATCATGTTAACAAGTCACTAAAAGAATTTAGTTAGCTATCAAATCAAAAATTTAACAGCAACAAAACCAAATTCCTATTAATAAATATGCAAAAAGAACTGAATATAAAACAGATATCTTTATCATTATAACTGTGAGTAAATAAAATATTTAGGAATTGTAATAAAACTAACTCAGAAACTGCAGTAAGGATTAATTATGATAACAGTATTGTCAGCTTTCAGATTATAATTACAGATTGAAACAATTTATTTCACCTTTGAAGGCAAAGTATTCCTAAAATGATTTTATTACCAAAAGAATTGTATGTATTACAGTAAATTTGTTTACCTAATTCAAAACAATACAATATTCAAATTAAAATTATTTTATAAATCTCATGACATCTAGTGAAACCTAGACCCTGGAGCATAGAAATATGGAAATAATACCAGGCAAGTGATCATGGAGACCATAAGATGCCTAACCATATACACCTTTAAGTAGACAAGCTTAAAAGTTATTGCCATGCTTGACAAGCACTTAATACTGCTTACCTCCCAAATTAATAAGGGTCTTTCATGATAAATCTGGTATAAAGTTGAGTATACCCATCCAGTTATCAAGACTTACCTTAAAAGTAGCCAAAGTAGTGCTTTGTTTGATCTTTAGTGGCAACTTATTCCAAGATCTTTGAATTTGTTGTGCTAAGGACATATCCCTCCTGTAAGTCTTGTTGATGTTTTGGTGTAAATTTAGGTCTCTAGTGTTGGTGTTTGTAGAGGGACTGGTTTTACAGATATAACAAACAAGTAGTCTATAAGAAAAATCTGAATAATAGTAAATACAACTTGATAGGACTGGATCTTTCTTGGCTCTAAAAGCTAGATACAGGTCACCTCGGAACAGTTAATATGCTACTGCGTATAAGAAAAGTCATGTTAATATTTTTGATAGTTGAAAGATTTAAGACCTTTAATTTTCTTGCTTAAAAATCTTTGGGGACTTTCCATCTTAGCAATATACTTTGATTTGGTTTCCTTGGCTCTTGAAGATATTCCTTTTTAATTTAACTGGGTCATATAGAAGGCTTTCCTTACTGTGGTGGAAACATGATGATTGAATGAGACAGAGTGATCCATGTACATTCCCAGCTCTCTTGCAACTATCACATTATAAGAACTTATAAAAGAGGAGTTAGTTCTCTACATGAGGATTCATATATTTTATATGTGCTTGAAATAATTGTTAATTGGTTACATCCTTTATATGATTCAATTTGTAAGAAAATATAATGTATAAACTAACACATATTTTAAATTATCAGAATATAGACTTATAATAAATGTCTTTTGTTTTGGCACATTTCCTGTACTTTTCTATGCGTACAATGCAAGCTTAAATTATGCTAATGGTGTCCCCAAAAAAAGTGTTAATGGTGACGGCCCAACAAAGGCACACAGCTCTAATTGTAGAGTATCAAAAAAACACACACAGTTTTGTTGGTGTGGCCCCAAGGTAAACCCACATTGTACCCAAAGGAAACATGTTGTAGTTAATCACTGGGGTAGAAAGGAACAAACATTGTGGCCCTGTTGGGGTCCATGTGATCCATGATGGCATCTCATGGAAGGCATACAGGGTTATTAACAAGGCCAGTCAGAAGATCTGAAATTCTATCAGTGAGATTGCAAGGAAAGCATGCAGATATAGGGATGGGCTTACTTTAAAAGCATATAATTCATGTGGTGAATTTCAAAGGAAGGTCCACTTAATATAGCTGTTGAATCCTTAAATGATTTATAATGTTATTTCTGGAGTTCAAGAAAGCTTTCAGTTCTAGTGATTATAAACTCCATTGTGCACTCTGGTCCTAGGAGCCCATGGATTGATACTGCCATGGTCCCATGAATGAAATATCAGGAGTTCTACAAAGATTTCTTCCACCCTCCATATTAATTAAATACAACCAACAGTATCTAATAGTATCAATATTTCTTCACTTAAAATATTGTATACAGTAACAAAATAAACTTTTCTACACTCCTGCACTATAATAAAGTATCTGCTATCATTTCTCTTGTTCATTAAGGGCCTGTTTTGATGTGAATTAGTCTTAGTTAATTTATAAAGGGCATTTAAAATAATATTTTCATCATACCCTCTTTCTTTAAAATTAATACAGGTTTTTACTATTTCATTTTCTAAACTCATTTCATCATTACACAGTCTACTTACTCTCAACAGATTTCTGTGTATGGCTTACAGATAGGAAAAACAATTAACTATTTAGATGTTATTTTGACCATCAGAAATAACAACATAATAACTAATATACACAGAAAGGGAATTGGAGACTATAACATTTTGGATAGTAGAAGTTGCCATCCACCTCATACTTTGGAAGCATTACCTTATAATGAACTGTTGAGAGTAAGTAGACTGTGTAATGATGAAATGAGTTTAGAAAATGAAATAGTAAAAACTTGTATTAATTTTAAAGAAAGAGGGCATGATGAAAATGTTATTTTAAATGCCATTTATAAATTAACTAAGATTAATTCACCTCAAAACAGGCCGTTAATGAACACGAGAAATGATAGCAGAGACTTTATTATAGTGCAGGAGTGTAGAAAAGTTTATTTTGTTACTGTATACAATATTTTAAGTGAAAAAATTATTGATACTATTAGATACTGTTGGTTGTATTTAATTAATATGGAGGGTGTAAGAAATCTTTGTAGAACTCCTAATATTTCATTCAAAAGAAGTAGAAATGTTAAAGACATGGTGGTGCACAATGGTTTTATTTTACCAGGTGAAGAGTTAAACTTGCACCTTTCTGAGTGTGGCACCTTCCCTTGTGGAAGGTGCTCAGCCTGCCCTAATATTATTAAGTGTTTTGAAAGAATTAATCATGTAAGATTTTACTCCACTTCTGCTTTTACATGTATGACTAAGTCAGTGATATATGCATTACCTTGCTCTTGTAACATGTTCTATATAGGGGAAACTAAAAGAATGTTTAAGCTACGGCTTCAAGAACATATTAGCGACATAAAAAACAATAATGCTATGAGTCTTATAGCTTTACATTTCTAAACTTGTCACAATAGTGACTTTTCATTATTAAAAACCTGTATTTTGGAACAGATTTTTGAAATAGATGCGGGATTAATAAAAAATAATTATTGTGTAAAGAAACATTATATATTTTAAAATCTAATATACTTTCTCCAGGAGGTTTAAATAATTAATGTAACTGGAGGGTGTTCCTTTAAAGTGTTAGTATATATTTTTTACCTGATGATCAATTGATTGGATAATTGTTTAATTAATTGTATCTAATTAAGTATATGTGTGTATATATATATATATATATATATATATATATGGATGCATTGTGTTGAACATTTTGTAACTCCAGGAAGGCTGTGCTGAAGTGCTAGAGTGTTATTCAGTGTGAATGAATCGTTAATTACAATATTTGTGGCATCTTGTTTGCTGGCTTAGTGGTTTGGTATGAATTTATTATTGCTATTTGCACATTTATAATACCTTTAAAAAGCAATTAAAATGTTATACCACTATAACAATGACCACAGCATCAAGATTAAGTGCACAAGAACAAAAATGATGGCATACTACCGAAGTAGTAGATTTAGAATAACTTTGAGAAGGTATGCAGGCTTATTTAAAATCTTTTACATATTTAGGTGGTGTTTTGCACTTATTGAAGGCCATATGAGACATATAAGATATTTGAAAGAAAGAGACGGTAACAATTGTCTTACAGAGAACGTGCGCTACTTAGAATGGTCTAGTCATTCCACCTTTATAAGAAACAATAAAAAATAAACCATACTATACATATGTTCAGACTGGAACTGTGGTCCAATGACATCAGTAAGGGACTGCTAAAACCAATTTTCACATAAACAGGGATTTTTTTATAATAATGACAGTATTAAGGCTAGCAAAAAATATTTCTCTTCTAGTATTTAGGGTAAGTTAGGCATTCTAAACAAGAAGGCTTTAACAGAAATCAACACCAAGGGAAGATACTGTCCAAGCTCTGAATGAGAAGGACTACTGAAACATGTACAATATTATAAAAGCGACATGTTAAATAGAACAGATATCTGTTAAAAGAGGATATATCACTATGTGAAAAATATATTTTTTATTGTAAAAAGGCTGAGCAAATACTATGGATGTAGAAAGAAATAGCAGAAATTGTGCTTGGTTCATATTCAAAGTGTCATGATGAAAATTTAGTTTAAAAGAATAGCAGGAAATATTTGGTTTCTACTAAAGAGAATTGAGGTCATTCTTCATGTGGTTTAAGTTTGAAATACAGCAGTTTCCAACAATATTCAATTAGTAAAGCGTCAGTAACTAAATATGATATTTGGCATATGAGAGATTAAGAGAATTTGCCAATTTACGTAACATTGTAAGAAAAAAGCTGCTAAATAAATTACATGGATCTAATTATAATGAAGTTTTGGATAAGAACAGAAATGCAATGCAAGCGTTGATGTTCAGTCTGAATGAAGAATATGCTGAGTGTGAGATAGTTAAAACTTAGAGTTGTTAGTAGTGGCCATTAGTAATATTAAAAGAAAGATAAATGGGATAAATTTGCTTTTTTAAAAATGCACTATTGTTTATTGTATGTGGTTGGAAGTATAAGTGTAGCTTTACAAAATATGGAGCTGTTTTTAATCATCTTTGCCATAACATTTCAGACCTGATTCAATAACTTAAAACAAGAAACAGAAACCCTCTGCTTTTTCCTGCCATTTGTTTTCTAACTACTATTCTTAGTCAGTCTGGCCGTGAATGCCCTTCCCTACTTTCTGCTGTGTGCATTAAAAACATCTTGTTCTCCTTGATTCCTTCTTCCGTCTCCCTTTCGACTTGTGCTTTTCTTTCCCTAGCATCTTTTGCTGACCTTATACTGGCCTCTTGACATGGTCCTCCTTCACCTCCCCCACATTCCACATTATGTATGCCTTCAGTTTTGCACTAATCCCTAGCATCACCTTTCCACTTAGTGACATGGATCATCTTGTCTTTGCCCTTGTAACCACTTCCTCAAAGTGTTTTGTCACTGGCCTAGCTTGTTCATGTCCCTGATTTGCTCCAGACCCCAAACTCATCTTTCACCTTCCCCTAGCTCAGCCTAATCCACATCTAAATCCCATACCATCATCACCTTTGTCTTTGGTTTGTTACCCATGCCCTACTGAACCACATAATGGCATGAAAACTGTTCAGTAATGATGCTTTCAAGCCGACATCTATGACCCTCTTTACCTTGGCTTGGATCATGTCCAAAATTCTATCATTTTTGGTATAGTCTCTCATCAATTTTCAGCTCCTACTCCCTTTCTACATTGGAGTTTGTGAACCCCCAGTCTTCTCTTGGCAGAGACATGTCCCCCATGGATATAACCAAGATAACATATGTTCAGATCATGCATGCTTTCTTGCCTTTTTCATGGGATGGTCTTCCTCCTACCTTGATGCCCTCCTTTAATGGAAGTCACTGTTCCATCCTTCTTCTACTGTCTGATATTTCTACACAGCCTACAACCAGGCATTTTCCTATCCTCCACCTCAAGCTACTGCTCATGTTTGTGTGATACCAGCAATGCTACCCACCACCCCCTTTCTGCACCACCCTCTGCATCTCCCTCATCCTCCTTCCTAGACTACTTGTACTGCAGCCGTGGTCTAGGTCACCCTTATTTGTTCCTCTTGTTGTGCGTCCATGTTACCTTGTGCACAGCAACAGAGTACCTACACCCCTTTCTGCTTCTGTGGCACACTCTCCTTTTCCATCTTTGTTAAAGTAAGACCAGAGAAATGTACGTTTCCAAACCATCTCTGAGCACCAGTGACCCTACCTCTTACAAACAGGTAGTGCCTTAGCTCGGCCTTCCCCATCCACCTGCCATCCCCAAACCATCTATTTTGTACACCACTACAGCCACATCTGTTCTTCCTGTGTCTACCATCTGTTGGCACAAGTAACACTTCTCAGAATGACGCCTCAAGCCACCTCTCTTGACATCTTTCTGCCACCTCCATGTCCCTGCTTGCTACTGTTCACGTCTCCTCTTACAAGTAACTAGTGCCAACATAACTATGATATGTGCTGCCCTCTTCTTGATAATAGCTGTTACCTACTATCATGTTGAACTCTAATTCCCAAGACCAGTTTCACTGAAACCTGGTCTTTCCTGTCACCCTTGACAAGCTTTTCAATTCCCCTTTGTAAATGACTTTCCAGTTACCAGAACCCTCTCTTCACACTAGTTGCCCTCTCCTGATTCACTTCCTGCCCTATATTATAACCTCTCTTACCTGCAGTATTTCCTTATCCAGTTCTACATGCATCCTTCTGTAGTTTCCCTACTGCATGTATTTCCTTTTCTGCCCCTCCTGTACACTTTCTACCATCCGTATGTACTTCTGTAATCTCCTGGGTGCTTCTCGTTTTATGCCATTTAGTCTCCTTCTCCTGATACCCTTCCCTGTCCTCTGCTTTGTTCTCATAATGGGCACCACACCCACATACCTTTTCCACTCTCTCACCAAAATCATTATCACCCTCATTGCCAGCCCTACTACCTCCAAACTGTATATTCCTCTTAGCATATGTCCCACTGCCCCTTACCACCAGGTGTTGTGCCTCAAGTCCAGAGAGAGGAACTTTTTTTTTTTTTTTTGCTCATCAACTTAAAGTTGAGGGGGAGAACCAGCTTAAGGGATTGCACCAGGCTGAAGAATAGCTACCTATATACTTCTGGTGCCATCATCAAATCCCAAGGAAGGCATGCAATAAAAAAAACACTGCATCCCAGGAAATAAGAAAAGCAGGCAATAAAAAGACACTGAGTCACGAGGAAGGTATACCAGTAAAAAATCAGCATGTCCGAAGGAAGGTGTGGTAACAATGGTAGGGTCTCAAGAAGACCATGCAGTACCAGTGGTGGGTTTCCAAAGAAGGCATTCAGTACTGGGGGCAGAGTCTCAAGGAAGGTATGCAGTATGGGTGTATATCAAAACATCGAATTCGCATAACATCGAACGGCCATAACCTCAAATGTGCCGTTCATCGAATCTGTACTTGTGGGATCGCGGTACAGTGAGGATCAGTAAATATGCCCTTTCCTCACTGTAATTAGACCTCGGAGTTGGTATATATAATTAGTGGGGGTGGGGGGGTGCAGCCCCCCACATGAACGGATTCGATTAACGGCACATTTGAGGTTATGGCCGTTCGATGTTATGCAAATTCAATGTTATGATATAAACCCTGCAGTACTACTGGTCGGTCCTCAAGGAAAGCATGCAGTACAAGGGACAATGTCTCAAATAAGGCATGCGGTATCACTGGTAAGGGTCAGAGAGAATCTACTGACAACAGTTATAAAAGCTCTAGGAAGAAACTGTGTGTTGTTCAGTAAATACTTGTTTTGGATAATTATAAAGGCATAAAGTAAATAGTCACCCCTGCTTCTGTCTTAATTACCTTACTGAAGGGCAGGTGATAGTGTTTCCTGGCTCCTTTTATTAATACATTCCATCTTATTTCAGAATGTGTTCTAAATGACAGAAATCCCTCTGTCATTTAGCCCTCCAACATTATTAGATGCTGCAAGTTTTTATTACCTAAAGGGTTTCTTTTAGTGATACATCTTCTACTGCTAAGATGCATCTAAGGCAATGCTAGGTCTATGCGGTCTCTCTGCATATGCTGACTGACTGGCTCCGTCCACTTTGCTCCCCTCCCACCCTCAATTTTTCAGCAACTCCATAATATGTTTACTACTCTACTCCCCACCCACTAACACACTCACATGTACATTCTCCTTGAAGGCACAACATAAATTTAACACACTCCTGACTGCCTTACACTGTCCTACTGTCTAATGTACCACTTAAGCTTTTATTTCACAATACTTAAATCAGAAAAAAAAAACAACTCCACTATAACATTTCCATTGCACTCCAAAGTCTGCTTACTCCTTCTAATTCCTAACTCACAAACCAACACAGAACCTTTTCTCCAGTTCCAACACCTACTCCCCTCTCCAGCTAACAATGTTGCATCAGTTCATTATTTTTCTGGAATCTTACCATACGTCTACCAACACCACACACTCATCATTTCTTGTCAATACTGTCTTCACACTGCACAACCAGTATCCTTTTCAACAACCTGCTAACCTCTGTAACAGTAAACCCTGGACCACCTTGCACGTAAAAACAAACTCTTAATACCCACACTGACAATCCTGCAGTGCCACCCTAACTAGCCCAAACCCTCACAAGTGATTCCAAGAAAACAGCATCCCTCATTTTGTTCACCCTTCCTGAACTGTACCCTACCACTATTATACCCTCAAACCATCACATGAACCACAACAAAAAAAATTCCTGAAATTCTTGATCAAACACACTCCTGCTTTACAAATTATCTTTTAACGTAGCTATATAAAATTCAATTCAGAACTACAAACACATTACACACTACTATGCTAAATGTAGGCATAAACAAAATAAAACAACTATAAGCCTTACTGGCCACTAGAAACCAGAATATTCTAGCCATAACCACATCTCATGAAAAAAACTGATATCCTAAACTTGGTTACCATTTCCCTAACTATATCTGCCTATTCAGTGTTATACCCGGGATGTGGTAAGTCGGCAGTACACATTTTCTCATAAACTCTGCAGAAACCACCTTCTACATGCAAAGCCACACAACCTGTGATAATGACCACAACTATCACCTGGCCTTTGACCAAGAACCCCAGTCTTACAACAACAACCCCCCTCACCTACAAATGTTGCCAGATTCAAAGCTTTTTTGTGATATTGTACATAAGTGCTACCCTTATAAGAACATTACCTTACTAAGTGGCATCAACATCAGTCTGCTAAATCTAAAATGCAATGAACCTGATGACATCCTTAAAAATCTAACAAACAGGCTTTACCTGGCCCAGCCTTCCATCAGGTAACCTATCCTTATTTGATCTTCTGATTACTTTTGAACCCTCTTCTATCTATAAATTCTCCATCCCACCTCCTTCAATAAGAGACCACTACCCCATTTCTTTTTCTTTTAAAACTCCCATCTCTAAGTCTCCCTCAACTCTCATCTCCTTCCAACCAAAATCTCAACAAAACCTCAAGAATCTGCAGTCTCATATCTCGCAGCACCCCTGCAGGGTCTCCCATCCCAGTACAACCCCAACGATATAGCCAATCCCCTCACCAACTTCCTCCTCAAGTTAAAGAATTTATAACTTCACATGAGTAACTAGACTACACAATGAGTCTCCTAATAAATGGCTAACCAAGGAACTTAAAGCCCTCTATAAGATTATGGACAATGTGTGGAAAACAAGGAAAAACTCCATCACACTAGAAAACTGAGACCACTTCACACAGCTAAAAAAACTTTGCCAATAAAGCCACCAGACGTCATAAACTAACCCCCTCACTTCTACACAAAAGTCCATCTTTCACAACCAAAAGATTTTTTTAACCTGCTGAGCATCATCAGTAGCATATTCCCACCAAAAGGCTCCTTACAAGTCAGCACCATGGCTTTGAGGAATAAAACGTTGACTTGACTTGAATACTGCTCAGTTGACCTAGGTTTAATTAATGGCTTGGGCATCTGAGGCACTGGCATAGAGAAAAGGGCATGCCCATCCTTGGGCTAGAGGATGTTCTCTGAGAGCTCCTCATGTTTGATCTTTGGTAGAGGCTGGAGACACTGGGGAAGGGGGCATTGTCTAAAGAGATGAAGAGTGAAGGACACTTTCTGAGTCACTCTGGAGGCAGGACGATACTCTAGCACATCCCAATTAGGTATTACAGGCAGGCATGCAAAGGAAGCAGGAAGTAAGAAGAAAGCCTGAACAGGAACATTGTGATATGGTCCCAGGTCTCCTCGGACTCCTTGTCTGCCTCAACCCTAATCAGAGTTGGGGGGGAAGGTCAGAAGGAATAGGTAGACTTGACAAATGGGGAGAGGTAACAGGTCCATTGATAGCTGTGTGGGATAAAAAAGTGAAAAAAAAGACTCCTTACAAAACACCATCTGTACTTCTTACAGACTCCACACCCCAGTTGACTTTTTACTAGAGTTCTCTAATCTCCTACACATCTACAGCCTCCTAAATAACAACCCCTTCCTCTGAAAATAATAGCTTCCTTGACTCATCACTATTGTACTTCAGTGCTGCAATTATTAAAGCCATCTCTAAACTACTTAATATCCCATCAGATGCACTTTTAAGGAGCAATGGCCTAGAAACATGGTTTATTACACACTGCAAATAAAATATTGTTGTTCCTCTCAACTACCTCTACAATAAATGCATTAAAGATATTGGGCAGGATTCACAAAGGCTTGCACGGAGTCTAAGAGTAGTGTAAGACTCCATGCAGCCTTCGCGATCCAGGAACAGCCCAAAGTCCGTGTAAGAGACCAGCTAAAACGTCTCTTACACGGAGTGGGCGTGAATAAGCTAATCACCTCACTTGCAGCCGAATAGCATGCAAATGAGGATGATTAGTGATCCAGGAAGCCCAAAACAGCCTGTGTAAGAGCCATTTTAGCTGCAGAAATGTACTCAGTTGACAACTGAGTACGTTTCTGCAAAAACCACAATGGAGCCATGTCAGCTCCAAATAAAGGGTGCATATGTGTCAGGCAGCATGCCAATGGCCAAATATGTGGCCATTGGCAAGGTAACCTGATGCAAAAGTAATTAAAATATAATTTTTTTTTTCGGCGATCGCCGGTGTTTAAACCCAGCGCAGCCCCGCGCAAACGGGCTGCGCTGTATAAAACATTAAAATGAAGGTTATAAACCCACAAATGTGGGTTTTATGCAATGCATGGATTTACAATGCAGGGACCAGCAGACCTAAAACAACATGGCCACCGTGTAGTGGTTGCTAAGGGGGGAAGCTGAGTCTAAGACATGTAATTAAGCATTAGTAGGCAATCTGATGCAAATGAGTTTTAGGATACTGAATTTCACTGTCACATAGCAAATGAGCACATTCTGAGTAGTGTAAGAGTTACAGAAGGGGAGGAACAGAGTAGGAGATAGGTGACATCACAGGGGGGAATGGCAGAAAGAAATGCAGTTCATTGGAGGTGAAAGTTACATGACAGATGTCAGACACATATCATGGAAAGAGGAGTGCCACAACATAAGCATGGGAAAGTCAAGAAATGGAAGGTGTACACTGTTGCCTACACCAAAGTTTCTTGCTGGGCGTGCATGCGCACGTATGCACACCATGAAGTGCGAGTAGGACAGTGTGTGCGTGTGTAAGGCAGACTGAGCACGTGGGAGCCTGTTGGTAGATGTTTAACACTGTTTGCGCTGGTGTGCGCGTGTTTTAACCCGAATAAGCAGATTCTGAACCGTGTAAGCATGTGTGCACGCGTGTAAGCCACTGTGAGCATGTTTCTGCTGGTATACACGCTGCTCCCCCCTGAGGAAACAGAAAGGAAAAAGGAAGCAACAGAATTAGTAGGAAGCTAGCAGGGAATACTGCTGGAGCTATCAGGTGAAAACAATTAGAAGCAGGCAATTACACAGGCAGAATAGTTGCTCAGCCCAACATTTAAAAATCTGCAAACAGCAGTGCAAGATGTTTCTCTCAAGAGACACTGCAAGACAGGAGTAAGCTATTAGAAGTGAAAACTGAAAAAGCTGAACTCAGAGCAGAAATGTTTGGGGCTGCCATAGCTGTCATAATGAGACATAGGCGACTTGCTGAGGGTGGTGAAAATGCAGATGGTGCCAGACAACCCACAGTGAGTAGACGGAGAAGAGTGTACAGGCCCAGGGTCACCTACCACGGGTTACATGAGCTGGAGATAGTAGAGCTCTATAGAGTGGACAGAGACCTCCTGCAGCAAATAGTGGAGCTGTGCAGGCCATGCCTCACACACAGAACCAACAGAGGGGAACCCATCCCAGTGGAAACCAAGGTATGTGTTGGCCTAAGAATACTAGCAACAGGTACCTTCCAGAGACCAACTGGTGATATGATGGGGATATCACAGGCATCAGCCTCCAGGGTACTGCACCAGTTCCTGGATGCCATGTCAGCACATGTCGGTGATTATGTATATTTCCCCAATGCCCGTGAGGTATTGGCCAGCAATATGCGTCTCCCAGCAAATAGCGGAATACCCTGAGGTAGTGGGTGCAATAGACTGCACGCACATACGCATCAAAGCACCAGCTGGTGAGCGGGGTAGGGCCTACATTAACCGCAAGGGCTTCCCCTCCATCAACTGCCAGGTCGTGTGTGATACACAGGGCATAATAATGAATGTGCGTGCTGGCTGCCCTGGGAGCTACCATGATTCCCACATCTGGCATTTGACACAGCTGTACCAGACATTTGCCAATGGGGACATCCCACACGGACACCTAGTGGGGGATGCAGGTTATGCACTGGAGCCGTGGCTGATGACACCCATCAGAAACGCACACACACCTGAACAGGAACACCATAATGAGGCACACGCACAAACACGTAATGTAATAGAGCATGTGTTTGGGCTGCTCAAGTCACGGTTCCAGTATCTGGACACATCTGGTGGAGCCTTGCAGTACACACCAACTACATGTACCCAAAATGTCATGGTATGTGCTATGCTACATAATATGATCTTGCGAAAACAGCTGCAGCAGGACCAGCATAGGGCTAGGCCAAACAGCCCCCCACCATTGCCAAGGCCATCACAGGCAGAGCGTGACTCAGAGGAGGAACAACCTGAGCCTGCCCCAGTAGGCAGAAGGAGGCATGCCCAGTATGCCCTGGCCTTGGCAAAGAGGCAATGCATAGCACATACACTGGCTCAGTAGGAACCCTGGGAATGATACCCCTCTGACTCACTCAAATAATAACAGGGATGCCTAAAATGACATGACCTGCTCACAAACATGTACAGGGAGTGTAATATGTGCATCCGACAGAGGCAGCCCTGCAGCACCACCTGAGGCATGAATGCCATGTGTTAAGTAATGTAACACCATGTACTATATGCACACCTGAGGACCCTGACTAACATCCTACCATCACCAAGCATCATGCCACAATATGACAATGAGATGATCAAGTGCAATAATTGGCTGAAGTATCGCAGTTAGTCAAAGGGGATCCAATGTGTGCCAGCCTGGGATGACATGCTGAGCATGACATGATGCTCCACCTGCTAGGACTGGCATGCACCTATCAGTGCAGGCCGTATGGATACTGGCAAAGGCTGTTGTTACCCACAGCGTGCCCTGAATAGATAAGGCTCAAAACACAAACCTACCTCCATAGGTATCAGAAGGGATAAGAACCTAGATGTAATGCTACCCAATGCCAGAAGTCGAAACAGCAAGATGCATGCAGTCTAAACTCACCCAGTATGGAGAATGTTGATATCTGTGCTGTAACAGAAAACTGGGTCAGGGCTCACAACAGCACCCTAACACTACCAGGTTACACCTCATACTGTGCTGTACAGCCTCAAAACATGGAATAAGCTACAAAAGGAGGGTGACTAGCAATAATTGTCAAGGATAACCACACCCCTATGTTGGTACCACAACAAGAAGCAGCATGGACTAGCCATGGTCAAGTAACAGTGGCTAAAACTGCCCCCCAGTTTATAGCCTGCTACAGACTACCATCCCAACACTAGGAACTGCACCTGGCCTATGCTGGAATACATGAATATATCAAGTCCTCCAAACCACATTATATTGGGTGACTGAAAATACCCAGACATAGACTGGGAGCATTATACTAGCCCCAACACTGTAGGACAAAAGTTCATAGAATCCATAAACCAAAATGCCCAGGAACAACGTACCACTCCCACAAGAGGGGTAAGCATACTGGATGTGATAATCAGCAACATGGGTACTGGATGGCAATATGAGAAGTGTATTGCTCACTGGTAAAACCAGACCATAGAGTAATCACACTGGATATACAAATCCTGACCACAGTCCCTGGCCAGAAAACCACAGTGAAAAACATGTGTAAAGCAATATTTGCACTCCTCCAAACTGATGTGGAATCCATTAAAGGTCCTGTGCAGGTGCAAAATATGGGCCACACCTCATAACCTGTAATACAGCCATTCCATGAACACTGCCAAGAATGCTTGGATTATGCAATCCTAAATTAAAACAAGACACAATGCCATACACGCAGGCATCTGGCATGGTGGACACCAGACATAACCAAACCATGCAAGAGAATGTGGAAGCTACTACATGATAGAGCAAACATAAAAAAATGAAGTAATCACTTATCAGTAGTATGGCAATAAAATATGTCCACACATACAATCCACTAAGGCCAGCCACAACAAGTTGAATCTGTGAATCTTGAGGCAATGTTACACCTGCCCCAAGTACACAGACAACCCCCAACTCCCCCCAAGAAATACAAATATATGTGAGAGATGCAACCATCTATCCAAACTGGAGGCTGAGCTCCCTCAGCTCAGTACTCCCAAAACTAGTCAGGAGGAAAAGATAACCACACACACCACAAACCCAGTCCCACATAGACCTATCACAACTGCAAACCAAAGACATAAACACAGAAAAACATTCCCGGAGGCCCAAATTACAAACACACCACACCAACAGAGGCCTCCAAAGCAGACACCCAATCAAACAACCTCCAAACATAGCACATGCAATACATAGTACACAAAGCTGGTGTGCCAAACAGTCACAGGCCAGAAGGAGAAACAACATGCCTGATACAGTTGTAATAGGTGACTCCATAGCGAGACACACTGCTGTCACGCACACCAGACTGAACAAGGGAAAGGGTACAGTAAGCTGCCTGTAGGCTGCCACAATACGCCACATAACACAAGTATGCAGGTCACCCCAAAGCAAGTAGAAATATGATGCAGTCATAGTCCATGCTGGTGTGAATGACCTGAGATGTACCTCCCCAGACTACATGAAAAGAGACATAGATGAGCTCTGTGATTATGTAGTCCAGACCGGTATGACACTCACCGTTTGCAGCATCCTACCCTCACCAAGAATGATGCCACAGTACAAACACGGAATGATCAGTTATAACAAGTGGCACAATTACTGGTGTCATTCCAAGGGGATCCAATGTCTGTCTGCTTGGGATGTCATGCTTGACAAGCCACGCAGCTGTTCCAGGGATGGCTTGCACCTGTTACCCCTGGGTGTCTGGATATTGGATAAGGCTTTTGCCACCTCCATAGAGTCTTTCGTAGGCAAGGCTGAAAAGACTAACCCACCACCCTACAAAACATAAGCGGAAAGAAACATAAGGGTAATGCTGACCAATGCCAGATGTGTAAACCCCAATATGCATGCTCCCTAGGCCATCCCCAGTATGGAGAACATCGATGTCTGTGCAGTGACAGAAACCTGCTGCAAGCCTCCTGACAGCACACCAGCACTACCAGGTTATACCACATATCATGCATCATGGCCCCAAAACCTGGAACAAAACATAAAAGGAGGGTGAGTATCCATATTCAGCACAGACACCCATACGTCCAGGTAACTGACAATGCACAAGGCATTGGAGTCCACCCATGTGCAACTAACCGTAGGCAAGACTGCTGTACAGTCTGTAGCATGCTACAGACCACACCCTCACACACAGGAACCCCACCCAGCCGTCCTGAAGACACTGGATAGTATGAATGTCCCACCAAATACCAAACAAGGTACTCACAAATTACCACATAGGTGGTAAACAATTATGTATGGAAGGAGTAATCAGGGACCTAGGGACACAAGTGGACAGTAACCTGTTATGTGACACTCACATTGCCAATGTGGCTAGAAAGACTGTCTACATTGGACACCGTATCATGAAAGGATTCACATCTACGTCAACAGAGGTCATTGTGCCCCTATACTGTTCTCTTATCACACCCATAATCTAGTACAATGCCTCATATGGGATGTACCTTACCTGACACCTGCAGCAGTTAGAAAGACCTCAAAGGTACCTCACCAAGAAGATATAGGGTCTCAAATATATGTCATATGCTGCCTGTCTGTAGATACCGCAGCTGAATGCAGTCACATACTGCCTACACAGAGGCATTGCATGCCTGTTGTACAAGGCCATGTCCAACACAGGAGTAATGGACATGCTCCACCCCAGAAAACTCAAAGCCATCGGAGCTGTGAGAGTGAGAGATGTCAACCTCTACACATAATGAAATAGGATGTGCTGGAGGGACAGATACATAACCCAGAGGCTCCCCACACCCTGGAACAGAATCCCACTCCATGTTAGGCAGAGCCCCTCACTGACACTCTTCAACAGGAATCTTGCCAAGTGGATGGATGGACAGAGGCACAGCAAAGCAAATCATAAATGGCCATAATATTCACATAGCAAGGGGTGGTGAAAGCCACACACACTCTGGCTAGGCTAACAAATACCCTAGGGTGGATAGCCTAGTATGAACCTATGAACCTATGAAGATACAAATTGTACAGGACACTAAGGATAATCCCAAGGCTTCCACAACTGATGGTAGGAACCGTGTTGGGAATTCACAGATATGCTCTGAATCACACAAATATCACAAACAACATACCAAACACACACGCATATTGCCAACATACATCCTGACAGGTGCAGTGCAAACCCCCAGAATGCAAAATATCTATCACAGCAGACTGCTGGCACCCTGACATTGCAGATGCTGAGGTAACAGCCAGCATCTACAAAGCAAAACACACAGCAGCAATGGTATGAGATGGTGTCCTGGGCTGAGTCCAACATGGACTCCAAGACGAATGGAATGCCAAATCACACTACTGCTCAATGTCAGCCTTACCACAGGATATGTACCCAAAGAGCAGTGTACAACAACAGTGGTCCTTCTCAAAAAAGGTGTTGCCTGAATGGATACTGAAAACTACCACCCCAGAATCCTGAGAAGCTCGGTCTGCACAGCTATGGAAAGGATCAGCATGTACCGCAGACATAAAGATATCGGGGACCTACTGACACCGGACCCTACCCAGTGTGGCTTTCTTAAGTGCAGATCCTGCCCCTAAACATGTTTGGCTCATTTGAAACAGTCATTAAGGTCATTGATGAGGGCAATGTGGTCCACACAGTGTAGCTGGACCTTGCAAAGGCTTCTATACAATACCCTACGTGTTCATTATAGATATGCTCACCAGCTTAAATATAAACCCCTATGTCAGTAGAGGGGTTGCAAACCAGACCAAGGACAGAACAGACATGGTCAGACATGCTGCAGCCATGTCAGACTACAAACCAGATATAACTGGCATCCCACAAGGCTTGGTCCTGGGATCTCCCTCGTCTGGTATATATGTCCCATAGGTACAGGCCAACATGGAAGGACTGTGTCCGAACATGTTTGCAGAGGATTACAAACTGCTCACCATATATGACCCTCCAGCTGACACAAGCATCCCACAAAAGGGCCACATAGAAACAGACAACTGATGCCATAGCCATGTCAGCAAGCTAATTTTAGTAAAGGTGTTAACTTAAAAGCAATTATGGAAAGGGTGCCCAGGGTCAGGAAATCAATTATGTCTAAGTGTGGTAGGTGTAGAGTTTGTAGATTTATTTGTGAGGGTACACACTTGGTTGTAAAAGGTTTTGATCGCACAATTGCATGCCCAGGTCAGTGTAATTGTAATACAAAATGTTTAGTTTATGTGGCTTCTTGCAGTACATGACGATTCTACATTGGGATGACCACACGTAGATCGAATTAGTGAGCATGTACGCAGTATAAAGAGTAAGGATGCACATAATGCGTTGTTTTTACATAGTTGTTATTGCAAGAATTTTAAAAAGTTCTTGTTTTTTGTCATTGACAGGGTATATGAGGATCAAGGGGGTGATATAAGCAACAAGGTGGCCCTCTTAGAAGTACAATGGCAGGTGAGATTGAACGCCACGGTGTCCGGGTATTAATGAATGTATATCCATCAAACCAGTGTTAAAACAGAAAGCAAGTTGTATTTAATTTTAAGGGGGAGGGCATTGTGTCATGCTGTACCTATTCTATTCTGTTTAACAGAGTCATCACTTTTAAGGTCTACAGGCTCAGATATATGTATTTTATATTAATTTATTTTTATATATAAGTGTATGTGTATATGTACAAGTCATAGTATGTAGTTAATTGTTGTGATTTATTTTGTGTTTCAATTTTTTTAACATTTTTCAGAACTATACTAGAATGGGTTTTGTATTTTTAATTGTGTTGAGGCAGTGCTTGGGCTCATTGGTGTATTTAAAATGTGATGTCATTGTTCAATAAGTTCTAATCATGTATATATATGTTGATTGTGATGTTCTAACCGACTCTGAGGATGCCTTTTTAGGTGAAAGCGCTTAGTCGGTGGACGTGTCTGTGAATAAATTCTCTTGGTTTTCATTGTTGGTCCTTGATTCAGGTTCCTGTTGTTGCCTTTCCTCATTTTACAATTTTGCTGTGCCCTTTTGTAGGGTTGCATTTGGTTGCTTGATTTCAGCAAGCTAATTGCAGAAAAGTGTAGTCAACCCCCGTGGATATACAGTAAGTGCCCACCAATTACCACATAGGTGTTAACCCATTACGTACTTAACATGTAATGAGAGACCTGTGGACACAAGGTGATAGATATCCTGCATTGGACAAACATGTGGCTGTAGTGTTCACAGAAACATACCATATAACCACCTAATCATGTAAGTTGTCAGATCTAGATAAGGGGAGGTCATTGTGGCTCTGCAGTCATCCTTCATCAGCGTTATAATTGACTACAATAGCCCCTGTGGGATGTACCTCAGGAGACACCTCCATCAACTGTAAAGTCCCCAACAGTTCCTCACCAGGAGTATCAAAGAGCTTGCACAGATGCCATGTGTTGCCTGATTAAACAAACTGCAGCTACACAGACTGCCATACTGCCCACCCAGAGGCAAGCTGTGCCTGATGTATAAAGCCATGTCCAAGCTGGTATCAATAAACATGCTGCACCTTGTACAATCTGAATGGCAGTGAGCTATGCACATGAGAGACCTGAACCCCAGCACTGACTTACATAGGACAAGCTGTACTGCATGATCCATAACACAGAAGCCACCCCCACCCATGAGTAAACTCCCAGTGCAGGCTATCCATAGAGTCACTCATTGATTCTCCTCAAGAGGAACCTTGATGAGTGGATGGGAGATGGTAGGTTTACCCTGGGTATCACTGTTATGTCACAGGTAGACGGAGGCACAGTATACTAACCATGACATATGTCATGGCAAACTCCAGTTACAATGTGTGTTGAAGGACAAACACAGTCTCCGACTAGCATTAGAAATGGCCTAGGGCACATCGCTAGTGTTTGCAAATGTACACCTATGTTGTGGAATACACTACCAATGTTGGACAAGCCTGGTTTAAGTAGTTCATATCTGAACATAATGCAACATAGATGCACAACTGGCCCCTAACCAGGCTATATTGCTCACTATGGAAATGTAAAGCAGTGATAGGACTAAAGCCCAGGATACTGTCCACCACAGTCAAAGTACTGAACCAGTACACTATACAGTACTACAGTGTTAGGTCAGTGTGAAAGGATGTTGACAACTGTATGCAAAGTATCCCATGCAAACCCTGCAGGCACAGTATAATCCCTGCTGTGTTCACACACAAAGCAGTTGGATACTAACTACACAACATGACACACAACACACAACCATAAACGGGAGATATTTGTTGAAGTTCACACTCATCCACAAATGTGGTGGGCTGCAGAGTTCAAGATATGGAAAGCTCACACTGGGCATGCTCACACACTTTGATAAATGAGACATATGTCAGACAACATGCCATGGGAAGGCTGAACTGGGCATGCTCACACACTTAGGCCAAATCTCAGTTTAGCAGTTGGCCACACATATCTGGTATTTGTACGTGTTATTCCAGGAACCAACCACATTACAGCAATCTGCCCAGTGCACACAGTTAAATGACTACAGAGACATACGTGATATAGTGGATCCTTCCCATATGCAAACATCTTCCACAGATACACAAGTTGTTCATACAAACAGGGAATGCTATGGCAATAAAGACCTGCAAACAGTCTATCAGCAACAAATAATGTGCATTTGACAATTAAACATATGGGTGTAGAGGTCAACACTAGGCTGTTTGCCCTAGGGAATGACAGCTTAGCCAGAGTGTGCTTGGCGTCTGCCTCCCCACAGGATGCACATTCCCTTTTCTAAACACTGATGATGTCAGCACCCTATAAGTAAAGCAGGAGAAGGGAAACCTCCCAGTAATGTGAATAGCGCGCTCCACTAATGTGTCCGTCTCAAGTGTTATAACATAGTTAGGTAGGGGTTTGAATCCTGCAAATGCTCAGGGTGTGTGTGAGTGGGATTGGTGTATGTGCAAGTCTGCATGAGGGAAATGTCCCTTTTGGCAACTGGGAAAACACAATACAGGATGCACATTCCCCTTTCTAAACACTGATAATCTCAGCACCCTATAAGTACAGCAGGAGAAGGGAAAACTCCCAGTAATGCGAATAGCGCACTCCGCTAATGTGTCTGTCTCAAGTGTCATAACCTAGTCAGATAGGGGTTTGAATCCGGCGAGTGTGGTTGGTGTGTGTGCAAGTCTGTGTGAAGGAAATGTCCCTTTTGGCAACTGGGAAAACACACTACAAGATGCACATTCCCCTTTCTAAACACTGATGATGTCAGCACCCTATAAGTACAGCAGGAGAAAGGACACCTCCCAGTAATGTGAATAGCGTGCTCTGCTAGTGCGTCGGTCTCAAGTGTCATAACATAGTCAGGTAGGGGTTTGAATTCTCCCAATGGCAAGTTGGTGTGTGTGCAAGTCTGTGTGAAGGAAATGTACCTTTTGGCAACTGGGAAAACACACTACAGGATGCACATTCCCCTTTCTAAACACTGATGATGTCAGCACCCTATAAGTACAGCAGGAGAAGGGAAACCTCCCAGTAACGTGAATAGCGAGCTCCGCTAATGCGTTTGTCTCGAGTGTTATAGCATAGTCAGGTAGGGGTTTGAATCCTGCAAATGGCAAGGGGGTGTGTTTGGATAAGGGAGGTTAGTGTGTGTGTGAGGGAAATGTCCCTTTTGGCAACTAGGAGAACAGACTACAGGATGCACATTCCCCTTTCTAAATACTGATGATGTCAGCACCCTATAAGTACAGCAGGAGAAGGGAAACCCCATAGTAATGCAAATAGTACAATCCGCTATTGCGTCTGTCTCAAGTGTCATAACATAGTCAGGTAGGGGTTTGAATCCTGCAAATGGCAAGTGTGAGTGGTGTTGGTCTGTGTGAAGGAAATGTCCCTTTTGGCAACTGGGAAAACACACTACATCCTGCACATTCCCCTTTCTAAACACCGATGATGTCAGCACCCTATAAGTACAGCAGGAGAAGGGAAAATTCCCAGTAATGCAAATAGTGTGCTCCGCTAATGCGTCTGTCTCGAGTGTCATAACATAGTCAGGTAGGGGTTTGAATCCTGCAAATAGCAAGTGTGTGTGTTTGGATGAGGGGGGTTAGTGTGTGTGAGGGAAATGTCCCTTTTGGCAACTAGGAGAACAGACTACAGGATGCACATTCCCCTTTCTAAACACTGATGATGTCAGCACCCTATAAGTACAGCAGGAGAAGGAAAAATTCCCAGTAATGCAAATAGCGCTCTCCGCTAATGCGTCTGTCTCGAGTGTCATAACATAGTTAGGTAGGAGTTTGAATCTTGCAAATGCTCCGTGGGGTTGGTGTGTGTGTGAGATAAATGCCCCTTTTGGCAACTGGGAAAACACACTACAGGATGCACATTCCCCTTTCTAAACACTGATGATGTCAGCACCCTACAAGTACAGCAGGAGAAGGTATGTGGCATGGACAATGACTGAGTCATATGTGTCCATGCCTCTGACTGACCTGTATGCTTGTGTTATGTGGTGGACCATAGTGCCCCACGGGCATATCACTGTGACCTTCACCTTGTCCAGCCTGGTGAGCATGACCACACTGTACCGGACAATAAAGGTAGCTAACACAACTGTGGCAGGTGTGTTGTCTAGCCGTACAGGCTGTGACTGTTTGGCACACATGATTTGTGTGCTATGTGTTATGTGTGATGTGTTCAGGCATAACGTATGCCTGTGTGCCAGCTGCAGAGGTGTGTGCCGCTCAGGCAGGATGCTATTCTAAGGCTCCACGAATGGCCCAGTGTGTACACGTGCTTGTATTGCTGTCAGTGTAGGTCTACATCAGACTGGTATTGTAGTCACTGTAGTATTGCATGCCACCTGACAGGTTATGCCAGTAATGGGTTCAGAGTGCTTAGTCCCCAGTTTGGCTATGTGGTTCCATATCATACATGTGTTGTACGTCCATGTGTAGGGGGGGAGAGGGTTGACTGTGTACATGTGGCAGCTGTGACATTGCCACATGACCCACATATTCCACAACTGTACCATAGAGGTGACTGACAACTGACCTTTGCACATGCTACCATAGTATTGTGATTGCCATGGTGATTAACAGCACATAGGGCCAATGGGGAACAAGGTACATAGGTTCATAGGTTCATAGCTTCATACTAGGCTATCTGCCCTAGGGCATTTAAGAACTTAGCCAGAATGTGTTTGGCTGTCACCATCCATTGTAAATATATCTTGCCATGCCCTTTTCCGAGGTTAGTATACTGTGCCTCTGTCTAACAGTGACACAGAAGTGATACCCGGGGTAAACCAACAATGTCCCATCCACTCATCAAGATTCCTTTTGAAGAGAGTCAATGAGGGACTCTACCTAACCTTGACTGGGATTTTATTCCAGAGTGAAGTGAGCCTCTGGGTTATGAATCTGTCCCTCCAGCATGTCCTATTTATTTCAGTGCTGAGGTTCAGGTCTCTCAAGTGTGTAGCCCGATGGGATTTGGATATTCTCAGGTGCAGCATGCCCATTAATTCCGGGTTTGACATGGCGTTATACATTAGGCACAGATCACCTCTGAACAGGCGGTATGCCACTGAGTAGAGCTGGGGTTTCTTTAACCGGTCAGCATATGGCATCTGTTTGAGCCCTTTGATCCTCTTGGTGAGGTACTTGTGGGTTCTTTCCAGTTGCTGCAGGTGTCTGGTAAGGTACATCCCAACAGGGGGATTGTACTCAATTATGGGCTTGATGAGGGATGAGTAAAGAGGCACGATGTTCTCCCCTGATGTAGATGTGAATCCCTTCATGATGGCGTGGGCTATATACAATGCCTTTCTAACCACTTTAGCCACGTGGTTGTCAAATGAGAGATTGCTATCAACTTGGGTCCCCAGGTCCCTAATTACTTCTTCTGTACGTAATGGAGTACCACCTATGTGGTACTTTGTGGGCACTTTGTTTTTGCCAAAGGGGATGACTATACACATTTTTGCATTCAGCTGGAGGCCATGGCTCTGGCACAAGTTGTCTGTTTCTATGAGGCCCCTTTGGAAGATGCTTGTGTCGGCTGGAGAGTCGATTATGGCGGCCAGTTTGCAGTCATCTGCATATTTGGTCAGCCACAGTCCTTCCGTGTTGGCCTGTACCTCCGATAAATATATATCAAACAAGAGAGGTCCCAGGACTGAGCCTTGTGGGACACCACTTGTAACTGGTTTGGAGTCTGGCATGGCTCCAGCAGTTCTAACCATGTGGGTTCTGTCCTTGAGCCAGTGTGCAATCCATCTAGTGACATAGGGGCTCATATTTAAGCTGGTGAGCTTCTCTAGAATGCCCGAGTGGGGTGTTGTTTTGAAGGCTTTTGTGAGGTCCAGGTAGGCTGTGTGGACCACCTTCCCCTCGTCAATGGCCTTGGTGACTGTTTCAAAGAAATCAACCAGGTTTGAGAGGCAGGATCTACCCTTAACAAAGCCAAACTGGGTATGAACCAGGGTCTGCAGGTCCCCAATATCTTTACTTATGTGGCCTGATGATCCTTTCCATAGCTCTGCAGACCAAGCTAGTGTGGCTTATGGGGCGATAGTGTCCAGGATCCGTTGAGGCACCACCTTTCTGTAGAGGGACCACTGTTGCTGTATGCCACACTTTGGACACATATCCTGTAGTAAGGCTGGGATTGAACAGTAGTTTTATGTTTGGTTGTAGCACGTCTTGGAGGTCATGTAGGACACAGCCCGGGACACTGTCTGGTCCCATTGATGCAGTGTGTATTGCTTTGGAGAGGGCGGCTCTTACCTGAGCATCTGAGATGTCAGGGGGGCAGCACTCTGCTGGGATACATATTTGCCCTTTCGGTGTGGAAGGGGGTGAGAAGTTTGCACTGAACCTGTCAGCTAGAATTTTGGCAATGTCTGTGGGTTTGGTGTTTCTATTGACATTTTGAACTACCTCTGAGCATATCTGGGAATTACCACCCAGGTTCCTAACATAACTGAAGAAAGCCTTGTGATTATCCTTAGTGTCCTGTGCAATTTCTCTCAAAGCTGGCCTTAGACATTCTTATGAGTGCCTGTAGTTATTTGCTAATACTGATCAGTGATGCCTTCCCTTTTTGGGATTTTGCTGTATCATTTAGTAGCTTCCTCCTTCTATTGTGTAGTTTGTTATGGCTGGGGTCCACCAGACAGGACGTCTGCCTTTGGAGGATTGGGTCTTGGTTTTATTTGGGATCACATGACCCATGCATTCCTGAAGATGTCCATAGAATGCATTTATAGAGGAATCTGCGGTATGGTCTGTAGTTTCCACAGGCCCGGGGGCTTTGATGGTTTCCACCTCAGTTTTGAGGAGTGTGAATTTGCTTTAGAGAAGTTGTTCACTGTGGTGTTCTGGGCAGGGGGTGGGGTCGGGATGTGAATATCCAGTGAGATTAGTTTATGGTCTGATCTTACCAGTGAGGGATACACTTCTGGTCTGGAGCATAGAGTCCCCATGTTGGTGATGATCAGGTCCAGTATGTTTCACCTTCTTGTGGGAGTGGTAACAAGTTGTTCCATAGCATTTGAGCTCATATATTCTAGGGATCTTTGGCCTAGGGTATTGGAGCTAGAGTCATGCTCCCAGTCTATGTTTGGGTAGTTGACGTCGCCCAATATAATGGTGTTTGGAGAGACCTTCATATTTCCACTGTTCACAGGACGGCCGAGTGCAGTTCTTGGGTTTGGGAGGGTGGTCTGTAGCAGGCTATAACCTGGAAGGCAGTTTCACCCATTGTTAGTTGCACATGGATAGTCTCTGATGCTTGGTGCTTTGCCACCAACCTGGACGTGTGGGTATCTTTGATGAATATCAATACTCCCCCTCCATTTGTGGTTCTTCCAAGTTTTGGGGCTGAAAAGCATGGTATGAGGTATAACCTGGTAGTGCTGGGATGCTCTCGGTAGCCCTGAACCAGGCATCTGTTACTGCACAGATATTGATGTTCTCCATGCCAAGGAGAGTTTCGGGTGCATGCATCTTGAGGTTTAGACTTCTGGCGTTGGGTAGCATTACTCTTAGTTTCTTATCCCTTGTGATACCTATGAAGGTGGGTTTGTCATTTGAGCCTTGCCTAACATAGGCACTATGGGGTAGCAAGAGCCTTTGCCAATATCTGAAAGCCCAGGGGTGACAGGTGCAAGCTGTCCCTAGCGAAGCAGGTGGTTCAACAGAAGATGAATATGTGAGGGTGTAGTGCCTGTGATTAGTTAGCAGTAGCATATATGACTGCTCACGTGGACAAATGCCAGGTAAGTCATATGCAATGTGTCACAGGCAACGTACATGTGAACAGGACAAACAGTGACATTCTGTCAAGTGAGACATGGACATACATATAGTAAGCTATGCAGATGTCACTAGGAGTCCACAGAAGCTCTGTAACTATGCATTGCAGGTGGGATCAGTATTCCAGGGTAATTGCAAGCAAACATGCATGCAAACAAAGCTACAGTATGCAGGGCTGCATGTAGTCCATTGTACAACAAACAAGCTGTACCACTTCCAGTAGGTAACACTGCAAATATGCAGGCACTATGCACATGTACATGGAAATACACAGGTCAGATGGCTAGGGTCCAGTCTCAGCGCACACAAGTGTACAGACCATGTACTGTCAGGATGTACAATAACTGGATGGAAACCCGTGTGCTCATACCTGCAGTAATACACATGTCAAATAACAGACACTGAGCCTTCACTCAGTGGTTCCATACATAGTAGGATGTGTGCTACCTGGCCTGCCACCACAGTATCCCTGACATGTATGGGGACTCTCCCTCCTGTGACAGTTAGTTTTGTGTGTTGGAGCTGTCTAGCATGGTATGAGATGTGAGCTTGCAGTGCTAGCGTGCTCCTGTGTGTCCTGTACCAGTAGTGTAGTACTGCACACATATCAGCATCCTCAAACATCCGCATTGCAGAGTCCAGTGTAGGCAACATGCCACTTGCAGTTTACATGTCCATCATTGCGTATTAATACATTCATTACCTTATCCCCTGTGCTACCTATGTATGTAGCCTTCTGTTGACATCCTTACCACCAGTATGCCAACATGTGCAGATGATACACTATGGTACTTACCATGGGTGTAGACAACAGTACATGACAATCACACCCTTACTGCATCAGGCATGCTGTGATATACCCACAATTAATTCAGCACACAGTACTGTTAACAACATGATACTATTACTACACATCTATGTAGTCACCCTGTGCATCAGCAACATGTTAACCTGTACCTGCACTGATGTTACAGATTGCAGGAGGTGGCACAGTTTCATCATATGCACAGGGTGTGAACTTGGTATGCCTGAGTCAGCCACCGATACCACCGATTGACATGTATGTGTATGTGTGTTGGTGAGGGACAGCAGTACAAGGTGGGGCAATGTTGATGCAGTGTGTGCGTGTATGCGGTAGCCCTAGGTGTTGTCAATTCACATGTGTGTATGGATGCAAACAGTTCCACCTCATGGCTGCCATATACTGGTGTTTGTGGAAAGCCACAGACTGTACCTGCCAGGTCATACAGATCAGTGTCTCTGGCCACGGACATGGTACCTGTGCCTTGCAGGGGTGCTACGGACCGTATCCGGTACCAACCCAGACTGGGTACTGTCATCAGAAGCAGGTGTTCGTTGACTGGACACAGATCCCTGTCGGGCCTGGCCAGAGCCACGTGCACGTGGTCTCCTGAGGTGGTCTGATGACAGCACAGACCCAGCATTGCTGGGGCTGCTGCTGGCACTATGGGGGCAGCCGCAGCCCTGTTGTCGTCCGCAATGACTGCAAGCTGCTGCTGTTGCTGGCATATGCCCACGTCGACACCTCAACCATCCACCATCGCCCTGGCTCATGGACATGTAGTTGTGGAACTGGTCTAATATGTCCCCACAACGTCTGTCTATGACATCGGTGAAATTACGGATGGCAGCCGCAATGTCACGCATACTGTCAGTCATGGCTGTGCGACATGCTGTCAGCTCCCTCAGACCCTGTCTGGTGTACCGTTCCATACGTGACTGTGCCTGCATGACAGCCCGAAACATAGCTGAGGTTGTAAGACCTCTGTGGGCACGTCTGACAGGGGCAGTATGCCCACGGATGCTCCCACGAGAACCCCTGGACATCTGTCTGTGTGGTATGATCTCTGGGCCATGCCCATGGCTGCTGTGTGGGGAGGCATGTGCCACAGATACCACATTACCCTGGTCAATGCCCACTGTATGCTGTCCATCACCTAGGGACATTGGTGACAAAGGGTGTATTGGCAGGATAACTGTGTGCATTGATGGGGTCGACAGCTGTGTACTGTCAATCGGCTGACCAATGGCGGATCCTGGCATACCTTCCTGTCATCATTATCAGTACCCATGGCACCTGATTCAGGTTCCCTGCTGCATGACACCAGAGCAGCACCAGAACCTGTGGGAGGGAAACAGGAAACACAGTTTACAATGTCTACACATTACCAGTGATGCACACATCCACATATGCACAGGTCCAGACATGCACACATGCACACATGCACACATGCGCACATGCACACATGCACACGTGCACAGGTGCACACATGCGCACATGCACACATGCACACATGCACACATGCACACATGTGCACATGCACACATGCACACATGCACACATGCACACGTACACATGCACACAGTTGCACACAATTGTACAGGACTCAGTATGCGTGATATCAACACACAGACACAGACACACCTACATGCATACAAAGAGCACTACTAAGTGAGCCTAATATTACTATTACTATCAAGACTATTACAGGTATTGTTAATACACACTCACCAGCATGGATAGGCTGCATTGCTATTACACCGGAGGGACCTGCAGACGTGAAGAAACTAATGTCAGTGGGCACAACTGTGCCATTGTTACTGAGTATGATACAGGTCAGTAGTACAACAATCGCCTTTCACAGGTCAGCTGATAATATTGAGGATATCACACTTGCACATTAAATACTATGGTGACAGCTACAAACCAAGGACACACCTCACACATGCATTAACTACCAGTGTACACAACAGTCAACTATACATATGGCATATTACCTGCACGCTCACTGTCTTGCTGCTGCGTGGTTCCAGCCTCCATCATAATGCATGTCTGCTGCTGTTGTTGTTGCTGGCGGACTGGAGCCACTACGCTCATGAGTAGTCCCTCCAGTCTGGTGAGTGGGCGATGTGTAGCCACCCCACCACCTGTGGTGACCTGTTGCCTGTGGATATCTGACGCACGCTGATGGACATTTCTGATTAAATCACTGCAGTGATGTCGTACCTGCTCATATGTCCTATTATGCGTGCCTATGTCATTTACCCGACGGACCAGGTCTTGCCACAGTGCAGCCCTCTCCTGCTGATTCTGGCTGGTGCAGGAAAAGAGTATTGCATAATCCCGCACCAGGCTCTGGTGTATCTCCTCATCCTCAGCTGTGGAGTAAGCAGGATTCCGCGGGTGAGCCATGTACCTGAAAAAGAAAATAAACTGATATCAGCAATATATGTCAGCAGAATTTGGCACACATACTACACATGCTACTCGACTGTTATGATACAACATATCTCACATATATAGCATCTGTCTGTCTATTGGTGGATACACATGTAAATGGCCAGGTATCAGTGCTCGGCCAGCAACTGTGCAACAGTACCTGGCACACTCCATACGACATACTACCAAACCCCAGCAGTCAGAACACTGATTCAGGTCCAGAGCACCTCCTCACTCTGGGGTTTGTATCTAGGTACTGTATGGCCTACATCATCAACTACTGTGAGCTGACCACACACTAATTGCCCTGGATATACATATCCCACCTCCACCACCAGCACAAACGACTATAGTGAATAACATTGCAGATGCAAACTTTACACTTTGTAACAGTGAAATGCTATCCTTTCAGCCCACTGGGCCAGTGGCAGATACAACCCACAATGCTGACCCCTACACAAATGCTTTCTACAGACATCTCCGAGAATGCATGGATCATGCAATCCCATATATGACCAAGACACTCTCCACAAAGGGACAGCATCCTGTCTGGTGGAACCCAGCCATAGAAAGATTGTATTACAAAAGATGGCAGCTACTGCAAGACAGAGCATAATTCCATAAATGGAAGGCATGTCTGAGCAGCACTAGTAAGGATCTATTTTCCATCATACAAACATCCATGGGCAACTTTGAGAGGGAAATCAAGAGGGACACTACAGATAACCAGAAGGCCTTCTTCAGTTATGTTAGCAACCTGGTCAGAATCCATCCTCTATGCCCATAGTTAGTACAAAACAACAAATATTTCACTGAAACCACAGATATTGGCAACATTGTGGCAGACAGGTTCAGTGCAGGTGTCACCCCGCCCTCTCCCCCAAAATAAGACATAGTTATCCCAGCTTACTGTAACCTCCCTGTCATCACAGATGTCCAGGTGAGAGACGCCCTCATGAAAGCAGAATACACAACATGACTGGGACCTGATGGTATCCCCAGTTGCATGCTACATAAACTCTGACAGGAGCTAAACACACATATAGAAGTGCTATGTAACACCAGCCTGACTACAGGATATGTACCTGTACACTGGCGCAGCAGCAGTGGTTCCACTCCTAAGGAGGCACCTCAACATACCAATTCAATACAACACAATACATTACATTACAATACAATACTATACAATATGCTATTGCCCCTGGGACTACAGCAGCATACTGTTCTGCTACCCTGACCATTGTGACACATGTGATGTGATGGTACCTGCTGCTGTCACACAGTTACACAGGGTGACTCATATGGCATATTACCTATCTGACTAACATTCAGCAGGGGTATGTGTGACATGTACTCATGGGGAGTCTTGCTTCTTAACACTGTGTGGTTTATTGCAGGGTATGTCTTATCTGTGGGTAGGAACTTTTACCTACACATGTGCTCTCTATTGCAGTGGCATGGACGGCACACAGCAGTCATTTAGGTTGTGGATGGTGTGAGGTGTTACTATGGTTGTTGGGCATCTGTCATTGGTGTGACTTACGTATGGGAGTGGTAACCTCTATGTGGGTAGTATGTGTGTACTCTGTGGTGTTGTCAGTCACTGTGCATTGGTAATGTGTTTGAGTGCATTGTCACAGTGTTGTACATGTCACTGTGTCCTTCTCCATATCTGTAGCTGTCATGTGAGGTCCATACCATGGCATCCATTATGTGGTGTGGAGGAGTACACCGACCTACATGTCCATAGCTGACACACCATGTCTGCTGACACATACCATGTGCAGGTATTCCAGGAATAGTGTGCCACTGTGAATATCATTGGGGGCACTATTGTACACATTTATGACCCTGTTCACCCCTGACAGATGCAGTGGTGGTCAGCCAATCACATATCTGGTGGTTACTGGTGTAGGTGATTTGAAATGGGGTATGGTACTCCAGTTTTGACACTGGTGTTCACTCCATGCCTTTGTCACCAGGCACCTGTTGCAATACATCTGTACACATGTGCCTCACTCAGAATATATATACATCTATCTCTCTCTCTCTCTCTATATATATATATATATATATATATATATATATATATATATATATATAGATATATCTATATGTATACATATATATGTCTGTATACATATACACATATATATATTGATGTACATATATTGCTATAGATATGGAGAGGGGGGGACACAGAGGGGGTGAGAGTGACAGAGGGGGTGGGACAGGGGGTGTTGAGGTCGTCATATACAGTCATACCTGTAGATAGTCAGATCAGTCTGTCTATGTATATGTATCTACATATATCTATATCTGTATGTGTGCATTACATATATATATGTTTGTACATATTCTGTCTACATCTGTCTATGTATTCCTACATCTCTCTCTATGTATGTATACATATATGCATATCATATATATATATATATATATATATATATATATATATATATATATATATATATATATATATATATATATATATATATACATACATACATATTTTGACATACATACGTATCCATATGATAGACAGGTATATCAACATGTTTGTCTACCATACTGTATACACACACTAACATACTGCTAAACATACATAACTGTGAAACCTACTTTGTACATTGCACTACAACCTACAGTCAACCTACATTGATATGTGCACATAGATGCTCTCAATACAAATGTATGTACAGCCTTCACTGATAGTTGCTGTATGTCCCCTGCTCTTTACACATCTTCATATACATATGGATACAGACCAATGACACATATGGAGGGTTCACAGTATGTAGACCTTTATAGTATTACTTTACATTACCTGTGTTTGTCACAGCTGCTTGTGTTGCCGTCTGGTTTTCTGTCCTGCTGCTCCACTTGCCAGTTGTCAGCTTTCAGGTGGCTGTTGCTGAACAGTTTTGTTTGTGTCTGCTTAATTTCAATTTTCTCTGTCTCTGTCTCTGTCTCTGTCTCTGTCTCTCTCTCTCTCTCTCTCTCTCTCTCTGTCTGTCTGTCTCTCGTGTCCTCCTCAGGGAAAGTACTGCATGTGTGGACTGGGAGTACAGCATACTTTTGTAGGTATCTGCATATGTCAATGTGATGGCCTCTGCACCAATTGTTAGCCAGCATTTGCTAATTGCATGCAGCCAGTTGTGTACTGATTGCAGTTCTCACTGTGATTTCAGAACAGTGCTATAAAAAGGTATGTGAGATAGGCGTAGCCCTTTCAGATTTTAAGGGCAGGGACCATGCTGGTATGCTGTGGACAATGTTCTGTGAGTGTAAAGGTTGGTATCTCTCTCATATTTCCAGCTGTGTTGTAGATTAACATTCCTCCATTCATTTCTCCAGTTTCCTGTACTAACTGTGTATGTACACTGACACCTACAACTACTACTACTGTTAATGTGTGTGTTTGCTTTCCTTTCACTTTTGCTTGCACTTTGTTGCTAAGGCTTCAATATTTGCACTTTACAGTCACTACTTGTATGCTTGCTAGGTGTCCTGACTGTAGTGTGCTGATGTAGCTTTCTTATTTTCCATGTACATTCACACTTTGGAATGCTTGCTATGTCTGCTAGGGTGTTACAGCATGCAGTGTGGTCTGGCTATGGTGTGGGCCTTGACATCTATTAGGGTATTTGAGTATGCTGCTGAGCAGGCCCCAGAGACTCTCAGGTTCATCTGTTATCTGCCTCATGGAACGGTACATATCAGTGGGGTACACCCATTAAATTGTCTGCTATGCTGCAGTTGTGACTGTGGGTTAGCATGAGCATATGTATTACTACACTTATTCTGCCATGCAAGTGGTGAATACTTTCAGGACTCCATAGTTACCATTGCATGTGTTGTTACACCTTTCTGCCTACTGTTTGTACATTTCACATGGAGTCTGTGGGGCATCCCTGTAAGTCATTCACTGTTGCTCTGTCTAGGCTCTTAACTATTCAAATATGGTGGTGTCAGACCTCTCATGTGTACAAATATTTGCAGGCTGTCCACATTTCTGCCTCATATTTTGGTCAATATCTCATGCACAGCTTTTTCTGGCAAATCACTCTGGGCTCAAGTCAGAATATAGTGACAAACTTTCAAGTTTCAGACTTCATACCCTTCCAAACATCCCACAAAATGCAAACCCTGTTACTC
Organism: Protopterus annectens; assembly: GCF_019279795.1. NCBI lineage: Eukaryota > Metazoa > Chordata > Ceratodontiformes > Protopteridae > Protopterus > Protopterus annectens. The sequence goes on from NC_056741.1 coordinate 1,591,628,497, forward strand.
TCTGAACTGTCTGCGTTTGTTGTAACATTATTTGTAATGTGTCCCTGGTTTTGGGCCTTTGCTCCACATATTTTATTACTAGGTCCGGATGTGTTCCTGTAAGAGGTTGTGAGGTATGGGCAGTGATTATCCTGCTGTGAGTATGTGTGTGGCTTGCAATGTGCTACAGTGACATTATTACCTACTAGCTACCAACTAGCATGGCTGTTTCTGTTCACACACTACTATTATGGAAATCTACTAGTTTTGACAGTAATTCTAAATGACATGCTTTGTGTACTACACATCCTATATTCCCTTTACATTCATTCCTACTATTACATGATATATTTATTTTAGTACAATGTTCTTGTATGACAGTCATGGCTTAGTGGTAAGTCATGCAGACTACTGTTTCCAAGGTCCTGGGTTTGGGACTGACAGTGGGATTTTATTTTGCTTTTGAACTGACTACAGGACCTGTCAATCAAAGTGACTAAGGCACTTTTAAGCAGTTGTAACCGGGTTAGCGCTGGTTTGCGCGGAGCTCACGCATGCGCACTGGCGTTCAGCTCTGCGCACACACGTGCACACCCGCTTACAACCGCTTAAACGTGCTTACTCTTGTGCACACCCGCGCTATTTTCTTTGAAAGAAATGAAAATGGGGAGACAGGGAAGTGGTGAAAAAGGGGTCACAAAGAGGGTAAGACAGTAGGGAAACAAGCTTGGGATTTGCAGGAGGGATGTAGGTAAGGCCCATAGCTGCCCATTTCTTCATCAGCAACAGCTGTGCATATGTTTGTAATTTGGTGTGACATTTGATACCTTCCACCCCTGAGAGAGGTGTAAGAACAACAATAATACTTGTTGTACAGCCAATTGTAATTGATAGTTTCCATGTCTGGTAGACATATGTGCGGAATGGGCAGCTATGTATGGGGCGTAATGTTTTTGTGGGTACAGAGTGCCCTCTTTTTTTTTTTCAGCTGAGAGTGGTATGTCAGGTGAAGGAAGTCAGTATAGCTGGGGAGGTAGGTTGGGTAGGTCAACAGACAAGACAAACAAGATGCATACAGGGGCGGTGTATGACACGTGTGGGGGGGTTACACAATTGACGGGGATGGAGGTTTGGATATCCAGAGCCCATGAGCCCACAGATGGCAACAGTGGAACTGATATCCCCACCCATGGGCAGTTGCCACTGTTGCCACTGTTCCTTCACTGCCCAGGATGGGGCTGTGCTGGGGGCTGTGTAGGCCGGGCAACAGGCATGCCCATAAGTTGTGCCACCTGTGCCTCAAGCTGGCGTAGGGGCTAGAGAACAGAGTCCTGTATCTCCCTATGCATCACAGTCCGGATGCTATGGAGGGTGAGTGGTGGTTCTCCTCTGGCCACGCTTGCAGAGGGGGGATGGGCCCCATCCCCTGCAGTGCTTCCACCCACAGGTGGCACAGGGCCACCGGAGGAGGGTCCAGACTGGGCACTAGTGCCAGGTGCACTCGACAGCTGAGGTGGGAGAGGTGGGTCCGCTGGAACCCATCTTCCCTGTCGTCCTATGTTTTGCATTATGTCATGACAGTTTGGGTTAGTAACATACAATACCATTCGCAATTAGTTGTAACAGCATGCATTAGTATTCCCATTAACCAAACACCCAGATATTCACACCATTGAACAGCAAGCATAACACATGCATAATCTGAACAGCAATACACAGTCCAACAACATGCAGGGTTGATTGATGGCAACAGGCCATCAGGTTTGGATGTATGAACAGGGCAGATGCATTAACGGATATGCAAATATTTATGACCCATAAGGACAAATGTACAGGGGTGTTAATTGTGATTGCACATACCATTTTCACGTGGAATGGATTATATGTGGTTATAGGGTGGGGAGAAGAAAATATTATTAACACCTTCGAATACCAATACATATGCTGTACATTTCTAATAGCTACAGATATATACACACTACTGTTCTAACTACAGTTTCCTATATGATAACTACTTCAATTTGGTGATAGGACTGTTACTGCTACATCAATATACATTTTATTGTTATTCATACACGTTCATATCTGGCTTTGTTCAGCTACATCATCCTGCTACATTTGCTTTATATAGCTATAGACAACTGTGGATGTTTGATATTTCAGACAATCATACTATCTGCATATTGCAGACTGAGAGCAGCATATCCAGATTTTGGGATACACATTCCAGCTGCAGCAACACTTTGGACACATTTACAGTTTGGTTCTACTTGTCACATTCATTTCATTCTGTACTGACTGCAGTATACTTTATACAGGGGTTATTACTACTTTATTGGTGGATTCATAACTCTTTCTCACACCCTCTCACTTGTTTTCATTTTACTATTCAGGATGGTACTTACTTCTAGGCTTTATTGACATGTTTTACCTGTAGTTATTACAATCCTTTCCAGCAGTCTCACTTCTGTCATGTTTCAGTATTTCAACAGGGATATATTTCACACATGTGAGTTGCTCATCTTCTGCAGCTGTACTTTTCAGCCTGCTGCAGGTTGTGCACTATGATATTATAGGTGGGGCATCTTTATTTCAGACTTTATTTCAGACATTTTCATTTCTGTTTGGATTTCAGACTGCAACACACTTTTGTAATCAAGCAATACTTGCAAACACTTTTACACTGTTACTTGCACATTTTATTACTTAGTGACTACACTGCACTCTTTTGCTAACTGTCATACTTTTATATTTCTTTACCGTTACTGGGAGTGGATTACTGACCTGCCTGGTGGCAACCGCACCAGCCTATCGCCATAGGCTCTGCGGTTCGCAGAACGGACACCTGCAGCTGTAATATAAATGAAGTAATATTGGAATACACATCTCCATAATATCAGCTAATTTAATTTCTTACATACATAATTAAATGTAACTTACTCAGTAGTGGGGCGTTGGGCATTTGCCGGGCCTCCTGGATCCAAAGGTTCAATTGGTCCTGCTTGCATCTCTTCAGGTCCACATGGTGGTGACGGACCTGCTCACCAGTCTTTGGAATCCCTGTGGTACTGGTAAGATCATGAGCCAACCGGTCCCACGCCTCAGCCCTATATGCTCTCCACAGGACCTGGCCCTGCATGAGTTGAGCCTCATGATTGTGGACTAGGAGCCAGACCATGTATCTGGACTCCTCAATGCCTCACCTCTGTGCTCGAAAGCAACTACCCTCACCTACACCTGACATTCTGGCTGCAAGTCAGTTCTACAATCGTTTATGCTGTGTATTCCCGCCTATGGGGCTTATATATGCCGTTTTTCCCGCACTTATCTGTGATTGGCCATTTTGGAATTGTATCCACTTCACAAAACCTGCTTTGTCATGCTCCACTTTCTAGTCATTCCTATATATTTGCTATTACTGCATTTCTGAGTACAGCTGTCATAGCTTAGTGGTTCAGTACCTTGACTATGGTGCATGGTATCCTGGGTTCGAACCTGGCCACTGCTTTTTATATTTTATGACTGTCTAGACAGGCTAGGGGGTGTGTCTGTGTAAAGGAAGTTTTGTTACAGCTTGCTCAATGCTGCCCGTCGGTTAGCTTGTTGGCGCGGAGCACAGCTCCGCGCAAACGGGGTGCGCTGTCTTACGCCTCATTTGGCTGTCAGCACGCATAGTACACTCAGCTCAGCTAGGGGCACACAGTTTCAGCGTGTGAAACCACTGCTCACCTATGGGCACTCATTTTGCACCTGTTAAACCACTGCTCACCTACGGGCAGATGCACTCACCTTGTTAAACTGTAGCTCAGCTATAGGCACATCTGACATTTTTTTATTGTTTTGTTACCTCACATTTCTTCAAAATAAATGGACTAGTTCATTACATTTTACATAAAATGTGATTTTATATGTGTACATGTTTGTCAGGGACTTGTTTCGTGCTTATTTTGCTAAAAATAAAAGTTGGCGTTGTGAGGGCTCGAACCATGAATGCCTGCTCTTCAGCTGACGTCTCTACTGATACGCTATTACTTCTTGGCTTACTTTGCATATTTAGTTCTTATATGCTTTCCCACTGACTGCTAACTGCAGCTGCGCTACGGGCACGCCCGCGCAAACGAGCGCACTCACGGTTAAACATCTTTACAATTTAAAAAAATATATCACATGTTCATTTATATATTTTCTGTTCATAGTCTGTGGGGTCATGTGTTGTGTTTATTCACATTTCCGTGGACTCTGTCGTGGGTGTTTACTTTGGGCACTTTTACTCTTCTGGGAGCGTGTCCGCTTGCAGGGCTCGGCCTACGGACACGCCCCCTACTGTCTTACACGAACCGTGTTAGACTTAGGTGTGATTCAGCATGCTCTCATGAATATGCAGAGCATGCTGACATCACTCCATTTAACTGCAGCCTCCGTGTAAGAGTTATAACTCTTACACGGAGGCTTTGTGAATCCTGCCCACTATGTCCAATCTATGGAAAAAAAAGTCAAGATAAGACCTATTCCAAAATCTCAGCAAGTGACTTCATGCCCATCTCTAGTCTCCATACACTGGCAAATATTAGAAAAACTAATTTGTGATCAAGTCACCCATTACCTCCAGACATACAGAATTCTATCCCCCTATCAACATGGATTCTGATCAGGCCAAAGTACCAACATCACAATGTATACTTTCTTTGAGAACATCCTGCTAAACATGGAAAATGATAACCACACAGAAATAATATTCATAGATCTAACAAAGACCTTTGATATTGTCAACCACTTTCTCCTACTAAATTCTCTATTGCCAGTTGGGATTGGCCAACAACCCACAATGCTTTAAAAACTTCCATTCAAATAGAGCCTTCTTAGTACAGCTTGGCTTCATTTCTTCCTTTGCTGCCTCTATTAACAAAGGTGTTCATCAGGGACAATCATCTCCCTAATTCTGTTTTCTGTTATAAATAAACTGTCCTCCCCTGGGTTATTCATCCTACGCTGCTCTAATGATATGCTTCTTTAAAGACTGGGCCTATCTACTTCCTTCATTTTTGATCTCCTATATATACACACACACACACACACACACACACACACACACACACACACACACACACACACACACACACACACACACACACACCTCCAATCATAGTAACTATCTACTTGTGCACAAACTCCTACTTGACCACAAAAAAAACTAATGCTATGCCATTTTGAACAACTGAAATACTCAGGAACTCCACCATCTAGTCCACAAAACTCAATAATAGTGAACCCTTAGAAACTTTGCAGTATGCAGATACCTAGAAATATGGTTAGACTCCACTCTCAATTTCTAGTACTGCATTCAGGTCTCGAAAGTCAACACTACTGTTTTGGGCTGAAAAGTCACACTTCCTGATACCTCATTGAGAGGTTGCTATAGGAAAAGTGGTCCTGCTCCCATAAGTAGAATATGGACTGTCTCAGATTGCTGCCACAACAGAAAAGAACCTCTCACTACTTGACTCCATCTGCAACAACATCTGTAGATTTATAAATCTTTCCTCCATACCACAAAGACCCACACTCCTTCAAATTTCCTTGATATTTAAGCTCATCAGTTTGAAATTCTCCTACTTCGCCTGTAGACTCATGCAAAGACAACCAATATATAACCTAAGATCACTCTCCACCACCACTCCTAACCTGACTCATAAACTAGGCTAAAGCAAGCTAAGCATGCATTCTGTCATGGCTCCCAAAATTTGGAAATTGATCCCTAAACAAATTGATGACACTATATCCTATCCTTCTGTCATAAAACAATTAAAAACATTTCTCTTTCTGCAAGTTTAAAGTAAATACCATGACAAGTGCAGTGTGACATAAACATTTTACAAATTCTCTTGCATATCACAAACCTAACAAAATAAGATGAACATCACTAAGATATTCTGTAAGCTCTGGCTACTACTACTATATGTAGAATATTGAACTTCAACAAAACATTGATGAGCACTGAACTTTGTCCTGTAAAACCACTAGCCTGTTCATTATGTAATCCACATCTAATTGTTGTGTCTATTCTATACACTATGTAATACACTCTGTGTATTATCTGTTTATTTTTTCTGTTAATTGTGTATTTGTTTAGGGATCAGTTTAGTTTTTAATGAGAACATGACAGAATGATGATTGGATATTTACTTATTTGTATTTGTTTACTGGAGTAGTCCACTGAGCCAGTATGAGCCCATTTTAAGTGGAGGCCCAGGGAGAAAAGCTCCACAAATAACAAGAAAACATATACATATATATACATACATATACATATATATATATATATATATATATATATATATATATATATATATATATATACATATACAGATACCTATATATGGAGTAAATACATATAGAGTTTGAGTACAATTACAAGTTAACATGTGAAAAGAGTTCATATGATAATGAAAAGGTGATTTTGAGTACAGATTTAACAAGGGCAACATTATTGAGGACAACATCTAGGAGACTGGAACCTCTAGTGGGGTAGGAACAATTAGGTCTAAGGAGTTGGCATTTGCAAAGCATTGGAACCATTGCATATACTTATTGGTAGTGGTATACATTTGCTATTAATAGACGGGTAGTTGAAGCCTCTCTAGCTAATAGTATTAGATTTAATAGGTAAACTCTCCAGTTAGTCCACGTAAATGTCATGGTTGTTATGGGGCATAGAAGGGGTCTATAGTTAACAAATCAAATTTCACATTATTGCTTATTGTCTTGATTATTTGCTTAAGATTTCCAAAAGTTCAAGGCTAGTGATATGCTGAATCTATTGTAAGATGATAAGATTACAGACAAACATGGATATTTCCATGTGAACCCCGGTGATCTGAATGAGTGATAAGCAAGGTACCCAGGTAAAAGGAGGAGTGCTATTAATACAATGAAATCATGTTACAGTAATTATATAGTTATTAATATGCTCATGGGTCAGGAGGACCTCAGTGTTGTTAAGTTTATATCTCTGGATTGGAATTTTCTTAAACTGTCAGGTCTAAAAGCTGATCTGCCTGAAAAAGGCACTATAGGAGAGGCATATGCTTTAGCCAGTATGTGAAACCCACTGGGAAGACATGAGATCCCTCTCTAGTGAAGCAGATAGGATTATTAATGATCAGTTCCCATGGTGATACACACACATGGGAATCTCTTAGAATGCCAAAAAGCAGTGAGAAAATTGTTGAAGTCAATTATCTTTTGTTTGAACTTAGGAATAATTACTGGTGCTTTTAAGATTACGCTTTTGACTGGCAGCTTCCCTTGGCCACATATATTAGAGCTTCATCATGCTTTGCTGAATCTCCTCCATAGTGAAGCACCTATGGTCATGCTGCAGAAGTCTAACAGCTCTAGAAATATTACAAATGCTAGCACCAAATAACCATCTGACCAAATGCTAGCACCAAATTACCAGCTGACCATCATGCCATCATCTTCCAGTTTCAAGAGTGGTGCATCACTCCACCTGACAGTACAGTCACCTATAACTGAGACATTGGCTTGGCTTGTGCATGTGGCCACATGTCCCATGGATCTTGTAGGTGCAGACACATAGTTTTGTTGACTCATGATGTGTATAGGTGCAATACATATGTGTACATAAAGAAGCGTACAAGTGTACCTATCTGGCTAATGCTAAGAGCTACTGATACTATGCCTTTAAAGCCTGTGAATAGATTACTTGAAAACCTCAGCATATATGAACTTAGTGTTGGAATGTAATGAAGTGGAGGTGGGTTGCGGTAGATCAAAGACTAACACACAGTCTATATTCTGTATTTGGAAAATGTGAGAGTTTGTCACTGAACATAAACCACTTGCTGCACTGCCTCATACTTCCTATGCCAGGTATGCAGGCAACAGGTGAGGTGAGAGCAGGGAGAGATTCCATGGTGAGTTGGATGGGAGCTGTTAAAGTGTGTGGTGGATCATATGGGATAGCTCTTTATAAGCCAACAAGAGGTGGCCAGAATTGCAGAATGCAGCAACACAAATGATCATGACAGAAGGAGTGTAGTAAAGTGAATTTATATATCATAACACTGTGTTATATCAGCACAGTAGATGCAACAACACAACAACAAAAAGCAGGATACCAGTAGAATGGTCCAGTGAATCCTTCAACAAGTAGGCTTAGATACCACAGATAGAGGATGTAGTAAGGGTAAGGCCCAGAGTTTACACAATGCTGCTATGTTAGGCAACAGAAAATAAAGGCAGTATGAATAGAGCTCAAGTGCAACATATAGTGGTGCAGTAAGGCATGTATGCTACAGCATGCTGATACGTTTGACAATAGGCAATCGAAGCAGAGAAACACAACAGATTTGGTTACAGTAAGAATAATAGCTTGAATGCCATGGATAGCAGTTTGGTAAGGCATGGAGGCCACAGAGCTACTGTATGAATAACTCAACTGACAACAGTAACATGTTGATAACAACCATGGTGCTATTCTGTGAATAAAACGTGTAGTCATCTGTGACTAAGCAGCAGTGAAGTCATCACACTTAACAGCAGAAGAGTTACTGTATGAATAAATCTACACCCAGGAATGGCAAAATAAAAGAAGTGCACCAATAATATGAGAGAGAGTGGTTGTCCATGTCAATACTGTAGAGGAGGAAAAGCCTTGACTAACACCCAGGTGACCCAAGTTTGAATAGCAGTTCAGGTACTTGAATGCATAGGTAGGGAGAATGGGTATTCCCACTTAGGTCCATAGGTTCATAGGTTCATACTAGGCTATCTGCCCTAGGGCATTTATAAGCCTAGGCAGAGTGTGTTTGGCTTTTGCCACGCATTTTAAATGAATTTTGCTATGCCCTTTTTCGAGGTTAGTATACTGTGCCTCTGTCTAACAGTGACACAGAAGTGATACCCGGGATAAACCTACTATCTCCCATCCACTCATCAAGATTCCTCTTGAAGAGAGTCAATGAGGGACTCTGCCTAACCTGGACTGGGATTTTATTCCAGAGTGAAGGGAGCCTCTGGATTATGAATCTGTCCCTCCAGCATGTCCTATTTATTTCAGTGCTGAGGTTCAAGTCTCTCTAGTGCGTAGCTCGATGGGATTTGGATGTTCTGAGGTGCAGCATGTCCATTAATTCCGGGTTGAACATGGCTTTATACGTCAGGCACAGATCGCCTCTGAGCAGGCGGTATGTCACTGAGTAGAGCTGGAGTTTCTTTAACCGGGCAGCATATGGCATCTGTTTGAGCCCTTTGATCCTCTTGGTGAGGTACTTTTGGGGTCTTTCCAGTTGCTGCAGGTGTCTGGTAAGGTACATCCCAAAAGGGGCATTGTACTCAATTATGGGCCTGATGAGGGATGAGTAAAGAGGCACGATGACCTCCTCTGATCTAGATGTGAATCCCTTCATGATTAGGTGGGCTATATAAAATGTTTTTCTAACCACTTTGGCCACGTGGTTGTCAAATGAGAGATTGCTATCAACTTGGGTCCCCAGGTCCCTAATTACTTCTTCCGTTACTTAATGGATTACCACCTATGTGGTAATTTGTGGGCACTTTGTTTTTGCCAAAGGGGATGACTATACACTTTTTGGCGTTTAGCTTGAGGCCATGGCTCTGGCACCAGTTGTCTGTTTCTATGAGGCCCTTTTGTAGGATGCTTGTGTCAGCTGGAGAGTCGATTATGGCACCCAGTTTGCAGTCATCTGTGAACTTGGTCAGCCACAGTCCTTCTGTGTTAGCCTGTACCTCCGAGAAATATATACCGAACAAGAGAGGTCCCAGGACTGAGCCTTGTGGGACACCACTTGTAACTGGTTTGGAGTCTGACATGGCTCCAGCAATTCTAACCATGTGAGTTCTGTCCTTGAGCCAGTTTGCAACCCATCTAGTGACATAGGGGCTTATATTTAGGCTGGTGATCTTATCTATAATGCCCAAGTGGGGTATTGTATCGAAGGCTTTTGCAAGGTCCAGATAGGCTGTGTGGACCACCTTCCCCTCGTCAATGGCCTTGATCACTGTTTCAAAGAAATCAAATAGGTTTAAGATGCAGGATCTGCCCTTAACAAAGCCGAACTGGGTAGGATCCAGTGTCTGTAGGTCCCCAATATCTTTATTTATGAGGTCCATGATGATTCTTTCCATAGCTTTGCAGACCAAGCTGGTCAAGCTTATGGGGCGATAGTTTCCAGGATCCGTTGAGGCACCACCTTTGTGGAGAGGGACCACTGTTGCTGTATGCCACTCTTTGGGTACATATCCTGTAGTAAGGCTGAGATTGAACAGTAGTTTTATGTTTTGGTTTAGTTCTTCTTGGAGTTCATGTAGGATGCAGCCCGGGACACCGTCTGGTCCCATTGATGCTGTGTTTTTTGCTTTGGAGAGGGAGGCTCTTACCTCTTATGTAGGTGAGCAGACTAAAGACTTGAGACACATCTGCGTAATTGGATTCCCATGTAGAAACTGGAGGAAAAAAACATGCAGTTTTGCCTGTGGGTAGAATAATACATCTAGCCAATCATCACCTATAACAATGAAAACAGGTCAATAAACAAGCAATGCAGGCAATACATATTTCTCTGATCAGATTCACTGACAAAGGTTCACAAAATATTGCTTAGAAATACAGGTTAATGTGTAGTCTCAGCAATAAGCATGGACAATGGTACACCATCGTCATTGGTAAATAGAAATGCATTGCAAAACAATTCACTTTTCCCAAAGTGTCATTCTTTTCTAATTTTTTTTTTTTTACGCCTACTGCAAAACTCCAGGTCAAGGGGTGGGAAGCAAGAAAAATATCCCTCCTTTGTAGAAGTTTGGTGATAATACATTAGCTAGTGTAGTATAGACCAGTAGACAAACCAAACAGCTTCTACAATAACAGAGAAAATAGGACTACTGAGCATCAAAATGTAGGTGAGCAGACTAAAATACAGGTCAGTACACAATAGTATGAGGTTATACTACCGTATACTACAGCAAGTGTAGATGAAACAATACTGATGGCCTTAGCTTGAAGTTGCAGTAAACATTAGCCACTAGTGTTCATGAGATGAAGGACTGATGAAAAGTGCCTATTGCATAATGTATAGTAGTGATCCTCACTATGCCACACTTCATGGTGTTGCACATAGCACAGCATGTCATGTTTCAATTGCAAATGTTTTCAGGAGTCTTTGCATGCACACAGTTCAACAAAAAGAGCATTAAGATGTGCAGCCATACAGACTAAAATACAATACAGTTGTATGAAAATGTTGACACTGCTGTATTTTCATATGGCCCATAATGTTACTTAGGAGGGTTTAGAGGCAGGTGATGAGTACAATGACTATAGACCACCGACTGGGCAATGAAACAAAGAGAAGTCATTTTGTATAAATACCAAAACAAATCCAAATGAGTTTCTGAAACTCCCTAGATTTCCATTGCTCTTCATCCTTAATAACAGAAGTTGTTCCTCATATGCAAGACCATTACCTCTGCTAACGCAAAACTAATGTGTACCAAACAGTTTACCCTGCAGATATAACCTGACCAGCACTTTCCTTAAAACCATTAAAGACACAACCCTTCTCACCATGAAATCAGACAAAATGCCTAAAAATGACCTCATTGTCAATGCTAGAAACACCAAGAAAATGTTGTTCATTCTTGTAATCCATACTGGACATAACAAAGCACCTCATTCCCTAACTTTGTTCTGCCGATTTTTACAAATGTTTCACAAAAGCTTTTACAGACATTCTCCCTTTTTGAACTTCTTTATGTAGGCATGCTTATTCATATATTACTTTTCATATAGGCACAAAATGTTCACATACTTTATCACAGCCTCAAATGTTAACAGACTGCCCTTCAACAAATGTTAAAGCACCACCAGTTGTCTTATAGTGCAAAGATGAGTTATGTGAACCTTATGGTCTTCCTTATCTGTTTTGGCTGCATTGTTGAAAGGTGTAAACCTTTACTTCCACATTGGCCAGTGCTGACTGCTATTTGAAGTTAATTGGCTCTGGTGGATCAAATTTTTATATTTTCAATGGCATTTTTCTCACTGCCTTTCATTTTAATGATCTCCAGCTCATTGGGCCAATGCCGTGCCAAATCTACAGTAAAATTGTTGGTAGGGTTTTTTGTGGCACTGTTGCAATATTTCTCACCCATATAACTATTACCAGTTTCCTCATGGCACTGATGGCATAATGTCAAACTCCACACTATAGCTTATGACACCAGACACCAGCCCACTATTGGTATGAATAAGTTAGTTGAAGTTATTTTACATACATCAGCATACTCATCTGGTTAGGTTCACAGTTAACACACAATGGCTGCTAGCTAAATGCTAATTCATGCATTATGGGTTAAAAATCCTTTAGATTCTACAGGCATGACCAGTCTATCACTGAACATACAGATCATCACATAGTAGGATATAACCACAACAGTTGGTTGGAGAATAAATGAATGAATAAAAACAATAAAACTTGCTAAGACATTAAACCACATGCTTAAATATTTTTGAATGAACAAGTATATTTCCATAACTATACAGAATATCAGAAAATAAAACTGGAGGGGCGTGACCAAGATGTCAGTCGGATAGCAGCAGAAATCCATAGCTCTGTTTAGTTTATAATATTCTGACAGGAAATATACTTTAATTTTTTAGAAACATTTAACTAAAAGTATACTAAATGTTAGATTAACATTGACTCTTTATTATTTTCTAAAAATTAATACATTGTCAAGAGAATTTTTTTAATTATTCATGTCAAGAAGTTTTCTACTGGAGATCACAAGATGAGCAACTCAAAGAACCCACACCAAGAGAGGGCAGTTAAGAAAGAATTACATCTTATAACAACAAACATCCAAGAACTGTCACTAAAAATGGACAAATTCGAAAACAAAATGGATATTATCAAACAAGAATGCAATAAACAACTGGAACTTCTAAATGGAATAGTAAAAACAACAATCTAAACAGATTCTTGCCCTAGAGGAAGCAGTGACTGACCTAGATATTAGAGTGACAGAAAATGAACATCACAATGAATTTCTTCTGTAACAAAACACCAGGCTGACTGAGAAACTGGAAGACCTTGAAAGTAGATCAAGGAGGAATAACATAAGAATAAATGGAATTCCTAAGAAAGAAGAGGGTGCTAACATGATTCAATTCCTCAATAACTGGTTTTCATCAGCACTAAACATGCTTGAATCCCTCTCATTTGGAATTGAGAGGGCTCATCAGTCCCTGGCAAATCCAGCTTCATCTCTGAGTTTATCTAACCCCAGGTCTATAATAGTTAGATCTGTTTCCTCACAAGACAAGGACTTAGTGCTGAAATCAGCTTGGACTAATTCCCCTATCAAGATGGGTGAAAAAGTTATTCATTTTGACTATGACTACACCTCTACAGTTATATCCGGAAGAAAGGAGTGTGTTCCTCTAATTAAGTCCTTAAAAAAAGCCAATGTTAAAGTGCAAATTCTTTTTCCTGCAAGAATAAAAATCACCTTGCCAGAAGGAGTAAAGATCTTTGATTCCCTACAAGAAGCAGTAGAATTTATCCAAAAGAAGAAAATACTGTCGGGCATAGAAGAAATGGAATGGTCATCCCAGAGTTTGAAGAGACAGGCAATAAAAAAATGGATGATCTGTGAAGGAAGGCACAAACAAAATTAAGAAACTAAAGGACAAGTGAATAAATTCCTTCTAATTTTAAATGTTTTGTTTTATGACTCATAATATATTTGATTCTGGAAGGTCTCTATGCTGTAAGGTAATGTGAATAATTTTTATTATTAACTTTCTCTTTTCCTTTCTATATCTACTTTTTTAATTACATATAGTACTAAGTATTTAAATAACATTCTCTCTCGCTCTCTCTCTTCTTTCTTCCTATTCTTTTTTGTTACCAATGTTCCTTTTCTCTCTTTTCCCCATTGTAAGTACTTTACATACTTTTGCCTTTTAAATAACTACAAATGATGTATGTCTTCTAATTCTTCAGTAATAGTATAATTTGACAATACCAAAGTGCATTTTTTTCTAGTGGGTTAGTGGTGGGGTAACAAGGTGTTTCTGATTAGTGTTTCTAACTATATGTTTTAGACTCTTTGTTTAGCTACATTTAAACATTAATACAGTGCATCAATGGTGTTTTATAGATAGCTAAATATAAGTTTTATATATATATATATATATATATATATATATATATATATATATATATATATATACTAGGTTCCTTTTTCTCTCTCTCTCTCTCTGCCCTGGTTAACTGGTGGGTAAATGATTGAAATGTTATAATATGATTTCTGATTTGAGGCAGCTGTTTTTACTTTTAAATAGCTGTTTTTATATGAAAAGGTTAATTTTTTCATAATGCTGATGTTTTGTGAGAAAACTGGTGGTCTGTGTGACTGTTTTCATTGTGGAAATTCATGGCATGCACTGACAAGGCAGCTTGAGTGTTTTTTTTTTGCTTTATGTAAACTCTAAAAGCTTCAATATCTGAATTTCCTGCCGAAAATGCTTTTTTCTTCACTAGAGACAACTTCTGTTGTGCATGAGCCTATTTGGATACTTTTTAATTAGTTTATGAAGCTGCTGCTTGAGGAAACAACAGTGATGATATCATTTGACCTTTTGAATTTGTTAAATGGTTGTACTTAGAATTGTTTTCTCTTGAAATGCTGATATCCTTCACTAGATACTTTAGATAGTAAATAATTAGTTCTTATAAAAGTGCTTAACTCCTTTGAAAATGCCTATGTTCTCTTATAGATGCATACATTCTGAGATTCAATGACACTATTAGTAACTAAATGACATCAAGTGAACTAGGAGCTGCATTAGAAAACTTATTATGCATATTAACATCAGACTTATTTTATATAACTAAACCTTTAGTAACTAAACAGAGGGTTATGAGGCCCCCTTTTTCTCTCTCTCTCTCTTTTCCCCTTCCTGATGAAAGACGTCAACATAGATATTAATACATATGAGTAATATCTGTATAATTGCAAAATATGATAGTTATGTTGTAATAAGTGTTTTAAATATATATTCAACAGATCCTTACATGAAAAATGTTAGACAGATGACTGACAAAATGGTTAAATTATCTAATATTTCTTGGAAAGTCTTGGAAATAATGACAATCTTCTTAACATTCAGCTTCTAATGTTTATACATATTTTGATCCGATGTGTCTTTCTGACATATCTACATATTAGAGGTGCTATTATCATATGTGACATATTCATACAGCTTGAGATATATTGGACACTCTCATTCTAATGTATATTTCATGGATTCAAATTTCTTTTTAATTGCTTTCATAATGCTTTTCTTTTTTGTTTTTATACTATATTCTAAGCAGAGATGGATAATTTGTGTTGTTTGGTATTGGAGAGGTGGTAGATGGATGGTTTAGTTAAGTTTTTAACTAAACCAGAAACTTTATGTTTCATGTATGTGTTTGTAAATAGTTTGGGTTTTTTTTTAAGGTAGTACCTAATACACGTTATGCATCCATGATAAGTAAGTTTTCAGTAGATTTCAAGTCAACACGGAAGAAAGATCTTTCAGTTAGTAATAACATACACATTATAGTCAATGGCTTATAAATGTTTATCATTAAATATTAATGGTTTGAACAATAATGTCAAAAGAGCTGGTTTGCTTAAATATATGAAAATGCATAAAGCCCAGATCATCTTTTTACAGGAAACCCATCTGTTAAAAAAAGATCTGCAAAAATACTCATTCAATGGCTATACTATTCTGGCTGATGTTTTAAGACTAAAAGAAGGGGCACTCTTATTCTATGGAAAATACTTATACTTTGCCAAGAATTATAGATACAATTTCAGATAAAGATGGGATGCTAAGCATGGTTATTTTGGAAATCAATAGGAAATATTATACTTTGATTAATACATACTGGGTACCAGTACTAAGTACTAAATATGTTGACAAATATCTGGACCTGATTACTTTAAATGCAAAATGGAAAATTATAGCAACAGGTGATTTTAACTGCCTATTATCAGGCAATGATACTTCTAAAAATGGTAAAATAAAACTAACAACTCAATCCAAGAAGTTAAATGACTTTACAAACCAGATGAACTTTAAAGATATACATGGTCTAAGAGAACATTATTCCTTATTTTATACTTACTATTCTTATCAGTTTGGTGCACAAACAAACATTGATAAGGTCTGTGAAGATTGGGGGAAGATGGGCAAAAGCTGCCAGCCTAGTCAAATAAAATTTGATACATAATTCTAGCATTTGTAAATATAAATGTAAAATACAGGCTTGCATTCTTAAATGAAAGAAAACACTGTAAAATGTGAACTTCAAGATTGTTGTAACATTGTCATCTGCTGTAAGGAAAACTAAGGCAAGCATTTTAAATCTCCTTTGAAGTTAAAATGATCTAAATAGTGGTGCTGAAGTGGCTGGCTGAACACATTCTTTCTATTGTCTTAACTTAAGGAATAATTGCTAGAGTGTATATGTGAAATGTCTTTTATTGTTGTAGTTTCCTGAGAAGGTGTTAGATTGATAAATAATGTAGCCTTTTTTGCCCGGGAACTCCAGACTAAGTGTCAAAATCATGTAATGTGTATACTGGGAAAACCTAAGTGCTAAAATGATGTAATCTGGGAGGGCCTAGCAAAGATGTTTGTTAGTGAGTTTAAAAACTATTGTTCAGTGAGAGACTGTGAGCATTTTGATCTTGATATCCCACTCATCAGCACTCTGCCTGCTGTCTTATGTAAGTAGTGTCTTAGAAGTATGTTTTCTTGTAGTAATAGCTAGGAACTTAGAAGAAAGTTAGACAAGTGTTTTTCTGTTATATCATAACTTTCCTACTGTATTGTTTTACATTTCTGTATGATCTCTGAACTCTTAGATATCACTGTAGTGTAGTAGTATTGTCTTTTGTTTTAATTATTTATTATTAAATATTTTAAAAAGCTTTACCTGTGGCTGGTTTGTGTAGAGATAAGTAAGCTCTAGAGTACATTGCATATTTATAGAGTTTATTGTAATAAGTCACTCGAATAAGCCTTAGACTGAATAGTCACATTACCAATTGGATAATAATATTGCACAGTAATAATTTGACACCCTTTTAAGGACCTTTGGGTAGCTGATAAGTAATAGCTGGTGGTGGCAGAAATTATTACCATATAGTCTGGGTAAAGGGGCACACCTGGAGAATCTGTGTCAGCCTTTCCCAGGAGTGTCTGTGAAGTTGTATAAATATTTATCTCAAAGTGTGTGCGGTGTGTCATCTAATTGGGTAGGGACACAAAGCACTGGTGGGACAGAGAGGGTACTGGCGGTTAGCTTGCCAGCTAGGCTGAGATCTGGACCCTATAGTTGTGCCAGTGGGGAGTCTTATTGGGGACCTAGAGAGCATGGGAGCAACCAGCCCCAGACTGACTTTGATCTATGTGTGCACTTAAGGGAAATTGTGCTTTACTGTGTCTATTTGTTATCCTTTCCTCTTATATGAGACGCCCTCCCTGGTGTTAGTAGTGAGGATTAAGGCTCCTTGATTGCTGGGCCAGGGCACTGTCGACACAAGGTCTTTGTAGTAAATAGTATATACTCTAAAATAAGTGCTGTATCTTTAATGATTTTTCCACTTTCGGACCATAATGCTATAAACTTTACATTAACTACACATACAGATGATTTAAGATTTCTACAGAAAATTCCTGCTTACATAACTAAGTTAAATGACTTTAGGGAATGGATAATGAAAGAAATAGACATGTTTATGGAAACAAATGATAATGGTGAAGTGACTGATACTATACTCTGGGACACCTTTAAAGTTTATATATATGGTAGAATAAAATCTTGGTACCTTAAAAAAAGGACAGAGTGGGACAAAGAATTTTTAGACTTTCAAAAAACAGACAAGATAAAATGGACGCAAAACCAAATAACAAAGTAGCACATAACGAAATTACTAAGTTAAATCAAAAATACTTAGAAGTTCTAAATCACAAGGTACCCATAAACCTTGAAAAATTTAAATTACAGTCTTATGCTCTAAATCCCAAATATCTATATAAAATAGCAATAAGAGCCAAACAAATAAAAATAAACAATCAAAATCTTATTAATGAGATTAAATATAAAAGTGAGGGTTGAGTTAAGAGTACATCTAACTTAATGGGCATATTAGAAGTGTTCAAAAACTACTATAAAGATATAAATAATAACACACCACTTTTGGAGACAGATAATGTAATAAATACTTTTATTCAAGAAAATATAACTACTAAGGTGTCAATGCAACAAAATAACATATTAAATAAACAAATAACACTAACAGAAGTAAAAGAGCAAATAAAAAATTTTAAAGATAATAAAGCTCCAGGACTGGATGGAATAATTCCTGAACTATATAAGATTTTTCCTGAATATATAATAAAGAAAATGATGAGTGCCTTTACTATGGTTAAGCAAAATTGTATAACACCCCATCGTGGAAATACTCAATTATCTCCCCCATATTAAAACAAGGTAAGGACCCCAAATCTTGTGATTCATATAGGCTAATTTCATTACTAAACACTGATTATAAAATTTTCATGACGATATTAGCTAAAAAGATAAAGAAAACATTACCTAATCTAATACATAATGATCAGACAGGGTTCATTCTTCATAGAAAAGTGCAAGATAACATTATTACATTACTATCATTAATAGACATAACATGCAAATACAAAAAAAAATTAACTATTATCACCCTAGACATAGAAAAGGCTTTTGATTCTATTAGTTGGTCTTATCTACAAAGAACTTTGATTGGTTTTGAATTCTCCTCAGATGTTGTCAACTTATTAATGAAAATTTATAGTGGGGCACACACTTACATGAAAATCAGATCATGTGTATCCTCACCACTAGAAATCCTCAAGGAAACTAGACAATGTTGTCCTTGGTCACCATTATTATTTGCTCTTTCAATAGAACCTTTGGCTACATATATCAGAAACAAGCAAAACATAAAGGCTTTCAAATTAATAAGAACTAAGCTACAGTTATTTGCTGATGATATGTTGTTAACATCGGGTGATATAGATGGTTCTTTGCATGATGTTATAAATACCTTAAGCAAGTTAGAAAGAATTTCAGGGCTTAAATTTAATCATAATAAATCCAAAACATTGCTAATTAACAAAAAGATCATCAAACACCTTTTTTCTTATGGCATTAGTCAAATATTTAATAACTTTAAAAATATAATTGATTGTAATTACAACATTAAACAATTTCTATTTCTTATGTTCCCTATAGCATACACCTCTGATTGCCTAGATTCTTTCAACATCAATGTGATGCAAAAATTAAAGGAAAATAACTTTATTCTGGCATCAGTTTATTGAAAATAAGAGTATTAAACCACTAAACTCTCTTTTATGTAGTTTTGATAATAGTCAGTTGGTTGTTTATACACTCATTACGGCAGTTTATAGAAAACAAAATGAGAGTATCAATCAACCAAGAGACTAAATCTATTCCTAGTTTGATTCAGCTTTTTATTAGGTGTCTTCAAAAATGAAGTATCTCACCTATCTATAAGATGCTAAGAGAAGATACTCTAAAGTTTGACTCAGATTTTTGGAATTACTATGTAAAGATTAATGGAGAACAAATATCTCATGAATCAAAAAATTTCTATTAAATGCTATGTATGGTACCTCTTCTTCATTATATTAGAAATTGTATACATGGAAATTTATGAATAGGAGTTTCTATACTCCACATAAAATAAATCTTATACTCAAAAACAGTGAAAGTAAATGTTGGAAATGTGATGAATTACTAGAGGGCAACTGGGTTCCCATGTTCATTGAATGTAGAAACATTGTTCAATACTGGAAAGACTTCAGATATTTTGTAAATGCTTTATGGTCTGATAAAAGTTATATTTCTAACTCACTAATCCGATTCATAGGTTCATAGGTTCATAGGTTCATACTAGGCTATCTGCCCGAGGGCATTTACAAGCCTAGCCCATCGTTTTGTGGCTTACGCCACCCCTTTAGTGTGGGGAACTATACCCATTATTTTGCTGTGCCTCTGTCGAGCAGTGACACTGAGGTAATCCCTGGGGTATATCTGCGATCTCCCATCCATTGGTCAAGATTTCTCTTGAACAAGGCCAGCGAGGTGCTCTGCCTCACATGTACCGGGATTTTGTTCCACAGCATAGGGAGTCTTTGGGTGATGAATCTATCCCTCCAGCACGTCCTATTAATAGCCGTGTCGAGGTTTAAGTCTCCGCCTTGTGGCTCTGATGGATCTAGATTTTTGAGGTGAAGCATATTCATCAAATCTGGGTTTGACATGGCCTTGTATGTTAGGCAAAGGTCACCTCTGAGCAGCGGTAGCGACTGAATAGAGCTGGAGTTCTTTCAGTCGGGCAGCATAGGACAGATTTTTGAGACCCTTTATCCTTTTGGTGAGGAACTTTGTGGCCTCTCCAGCTGCTGCAAGTGTCGGGTCAGATACATTCCAATGGGGCATTGTACTCAATCATTGGTCTGATGAGTGATGAGTAAAGGGAGACTATGACCTCCCTTGATCTTGATGAGAATCCCTTCATGATAAGGTGGGCAATGTAGAAGGTCTTCCTGACTACTTTAGCTACATGGGTGTCGAATGACAGACTACTATCAACCTGGGTCCCCAGGTCCCTGATAACTTCTTCTGTGCTCAGTGGATTGCCACCTATTTGGTAGCTAGGGGTAACCTTGTTTTTCCCGAAGGGTATGACTATGCATTTTTGGCATTTAACTTTAGGCCGTGGCTCTGGCACCAGTTATCCGCTTCTGTGAGACCCTTCTGAAGGATATCTGTGTCAGATGTGTTTTCTACTATGGCCCAGTTTGCAGTCATCTGCAAACTTTGTCAGCCATAACCCTCCTGTGTTTGCTTGTACTGAAAAGTAGATGCCAAACAAGAGTGGGCCCAGGACTGAGCCCTGTGGGACACCACTTGTGACAGGCTTTGAGTCTGACATGGCGCCAGCAACTCTGACCCTGTGGGTTCTGTCACTCAGCCAGTTTGCAACCCATCTTGTGATGTATGGGTTAACATTTAAGCTGATGAGTTTTTCAATGATACCCGAGTGGGGTATTGTATCGAAGGCCTTAGCCAGATCGAGGTAGGCTGTATGGCCTGCCTTTCCTCATCAATGGCTTTGGTGACTGTTTCAAAAGTCAACCAAGTTTAAAAGGCATGATCTGCCTTTGACAAAGCCAAACTGGGTTGGATCCAAAGTCTGCAAATTCCTATGTCTTTATTTATGAGGTCCATTATGATCCTCTCCATGGCTTTGCAGATAAGGCTTGTCAAGCTAATGGGCCGGTAATTTCCAGGGTCGGTGGAGGCACCGCCTTTGTGAAGTGGGACCACAGTTGCAGTGCGCCACTCCCTGGGTACGTATCCAGAGGTAAGACTTTGATTAAACAGCTGTCCTAGCTGTCGGTTTAATTCCTCATTGAGTTCGTGGAGCACAGGGCCGGGGACACCATCAGCTCCCATGGATGCTGTGTTTTTGCTTTGGAGAGAGCAGTTCTCACTTGGGAGCTGGAGATGTTTGGGGGCTGCAATCGCTTGGTATAGATATCTCTCCTTTGGGGAGGGGAGAAGTTTGCACTGAACCTGTCAGCCAGTATGTTGGCAATGTCTGTAGGATCAGTAATCTTCACATCATTTTGAACTAGTTCTGAGCATATCTGGGAGTTTCCTCCTAGGTTTCTAACATAGCTAAAGAAGGCCTTATGATTGTCTTTTGAGTCTTTAGCTATTTTTCTCTCGAAATTTGCTTTGGATGATTTTATGAGAGCTCTTAGTTTTTTACTTATAGTGATCAAGGGTGTCTTACCTTTTAAGGATTTTGCTCTATCTTGTAGTAGCTTCCTCCTTTTGTTGTAGAGTTTGTTTATGGCTGGGGTCCACCAGACTGGACGCTTGCCTTTGGTACAAAGAGTCTTTGTTTTGCTTGGGATTGCCTTATCCATGCAGTCCTGCAGGTGCTGGTAGAAGGCATTTCAATGTTCCTATACCTAATGTAATACCTAAATCTCAGATTCAGTTACTCTGGTCAATTCTTGCAATTGCCAGAAAAGTTATTACTTTGAACTGGAAAAGTAAACAAGATTTGATGTTTAAGGATTTTATTAATTTAGCAAAAGTTGTTTGCAAAAAAGAACTGCAAACCGTTTGTTATAGAACTCATAACATTACTCATAAAAAATAGCATGGCAAAAATTGGAAAACCTTTTTAACAAATACTGATAACTTCTCACGGATAAAATGATTGTTTATCATGAATGAATGTAAATATTGTAAAAACATAGTGATTCTTAAGCAGGCAGAGCCTGAACTCTGGAAAACATTGATTGATTGACACTTGAGACGTACCTCCCCAGTTGTGACATCACTATTTACATCACCTAATGACATCACTGATAATTTTAATATGAATGTATCCTTTGGCTGTATAACCACTGGTCTCTCACTTGAATGTAATCAGACACAGCACTCACTTGCCTCTTACTCCACCTGGAACCAAAATAAAGATGAAGGAAGACTGGTGTTTTTATTGATGTTTTTATCTCTTCAACAGAATTTTAAGAAAACTGTCTTAATTTTAATTTTACTGATTTAAAGTGATTAATACTTTATTCTACAGCTGAATTTTCAGAAACTATTAATGTTTTACTTTGTGTGGCTTTTAGTAGCTGGTGCTTAAGTTTTTCCCAGTTTTATTTTCTGAGGTTTTACCGAGTGCCTTACCACTCTCGGATCCACTGGGAAAACTTAAAGGCTCCTCCTGCCTCAACAACTGATTGGTGCTGGACTAGACATCCTTACTTTAAATAACTATGCAGAATGGAAAAGTTGTTGCCAGGCAAGTGATATTAAACATTCATTAATAACAATGAAAAAAATGCTATGATCAATATATGAGGAAATATAGTATATTCATGAAACTTTCTTAAAGGAAAAAGTGTAACAGAATATGAGTGTTAGAAAATGTCTAATGATTCTCACTGCTAGCTAGGCGTCCTTTGATTTTGTGGCACAGAAAGATGAATCCCTAACTATATCATATGTGACCCAAGTTCAATTCTCAGCTAGGGTGCCTGTAGGAACTGGCCAGGGAGGAATGGATTGAGTTACTGCTGTTGGCTCATCCATCTTGATGGGATGAACGCTAGATCTGGCCAGTGTATTTGGTCTGCAAGCCAACAGCATCTTAAGTGGAGGAATGCTTCCTCTTGGAAGGTAGGAATAACAACCATTACCTGCAGTCTGACCACTCCCTGCCTTCTGACTCACCAAGGAACATGAGGGTCAATCAGGACTCCTGGGCAGGAATGAATGGGCTATAGGACTCTTGCCTAGCCTGGGAAGGCCCATCTCTGGTTATGTGGAAACAGAGTTGAGTAAATGAGGGTAGAAAAGTGATTCATTAAGTTCTGGGGGGGGGGGGGCAAAAAAAAAAAAGATGCAGTACATAAATATTCAACATAAGGTCTCCTTATCCACTGATATAATGCTGCTCTCATCTGGCAACTAAGTCTAGATTTCCAAACTTCATCTCTGGGCTACTAACAGTTAAAGATCAAAGTATGGACTGGATCTCTGTCATGCCATTAATTCATGCTCAAACTGATCTTTGCATTATCATAAAAAGAAATCTTTCTACAACAGTCTTAAATCTACATTAATGGTTATCAGCTGCTTGTCAGGTTATCTCTTTTATATTTCTTTACATACGTAAATATTTCTTCTTCATTCCTGCCTTCTTCAGTGGTTAATGGATGTGTAACTTAATATCTGCTAAAATATACGGGTAATCCACTATGTGTAGAAAAACTATTGCAAAGGATCGAGAAACTGCAGCACAGAAAGAAAAATATAAATAAATGGGATTGTCTGGCATCCAGGGTACATAGCAGAGGAGGTAGACATATGTACTGATGATCAGTGTTTATCCTAGAAACCCATATTGATAGAAGCTACAGCTCCAAAGAAGGAACAAGTCAAAAAACAAAATGCATGCCATATAAATATAGGGTCCAAAAATGTTCATAGGCAGCCAGAAACTGCCATTTTAGAATCCATTCCAATATGCAACATATATTCTTAACATCAACCAAACACTCAAGATTTGTACATTAAACATTCCATAGCTATAGCATACATAGCTACATGGGGGGGTGCATAAAAGGGAAGGAAGTATTTTCCATGCCACTGGTACAAATGTCAAGATTTTGAATTACAAACTCAATCAGAAAAAAAAGGTTTGTATTTGAATTTTAATCCAGATTTTGTTGGGGAAAAGACCTCTTGTACTGCATACACTTCGATGTACCCCCTTACTTAATAAAATCAGCACTGAGGTCAGGGCACCTTTAGGAAAGGAGAATTTATCCTACTGTGGCCTTCATAGAAAGCATTTGTACTCGGCAATGATCACAAATGCATCTGTTGCATCAAATGCATTCTACGAAAGAAGGGCAATGCATAGTTGACAGGTAATATGCTAGAGCAGTGCATTATGTCTGCGCAATTATGATAACGATTATGGTATAACCCATTTTATGGAGTGACGACCTGCTCCAGCATCCGAGAATGCCACAGCTTCCCTTCCTTTTAAAACAACAAAACTTATTTTCCAAAGCCTTTCTAGATGCCCTTAAAGTGATGTTTGCTTGTGAAATTACAATTAATTTTACCACCATTATCAATTTTTTCTACTTTTACTTTTCCATTTAACATACTCCTTTAGTACAAGGTTTCAGAAAACCTGAAACTGCAAACAAGATAAAGGAACAGCTATACAATTAATTATCTGCACCACAACTATAAACAGTGCAACACCCATATTCAATAGCTAAAACCAGTTATTTAATCCCCTATTAAGCCTGCCTGTTTAGATATTTCTAGAATTTAAAGCATAAACTGTTCTGTGATTATTTGATATAATTTTTCTATCCTTTAGCTTCTCTGTCCAAGTCAGAATTGTCACCAAAATATTTATCCCTTTTAATTCTGTCATCTTCCCAACCTTTCATTCTTGCCATAGCAATTTATCTGTTCCAAAAGTAACCATCCATACATCTGGTCCTACAAGCAATGTTTTATATATATATATATATATATATATATGTATATATATATATATATATATATATATATATATATATATATATATATATATATATATATATATATATATATATAAAACAACAAACTTCTTTCTTATAAACTAAAAGAAAGACACTCGAAGGCAAAACTGATGTACATGCCTTTGAGTGTCTTTCTTTTAGATTATAAGAAAGATGTTTGTTGTTTTATTAGTACAGTTCTTCTTTTATGTTAGTTATCACAGTTTGGTTATTTATATATATATATATATATATATATATATATATATATATATATATATATATATATATATATATATATATATATATATACAAAATGGATGCATTAAAAATCATCCAAAGTCCATAATGTTGGTGTAAAAATGTCAAAACACAGAATGTCGACAAGTACCATGTATGCTTCAAAGGTTAGGCAGAGCAGGCTAAACAAACAAGTGTTTTTGCAGAGGGCAAGCCCCCTGCACCCTCCATGTGGTGGGTTGTGCCTCCTTACCCCCTGAAATTAAATATGTACTGACTCCAAGATCACATGTTCCCCTGGAAAGGAAATCTTCCCTTAGATTATCCATCTTTGGAACATGTCACCCATCGGTTTCTGTCAGCCAAAGAGATGTCAACATTGTGTACATTCAACGATACACAATACACCCATATATATGGTAAATCAGAATTTGACACCCTGCTAAAAAGTCCCATTTTCAATAAGCAAAATGTTATGATTTTCAAATCCTCCATTTCGTAAGCTCAGAAGGAGTGATGCTTCTGAATCCACTCTTTAGTTTAGCTCACTACTAATTCTACACATAATTTTACTTCATGGCTGCCTAATCACTCAGCAAGCAAATAACACTAAATACACCAAGTCCTGTATCAGCACCTTAACATAGTGCTATAAATCCCTAATTGTTATCCAGATGACCCAAGACTTAGTAGTGATTCAGGTGGGGGAGGACCTAACCAGGGCATATAGAAGTGAGTAGCCATTGTCAGGTCACCCATCAGTGGGGGGTGGGAGAAATACTGACCTTCTGTTTTACTGGTCTATAGACAAATGTGAAATGCAGCAAAAGTATAGGTTGCGACATACACATAGGCACATTAATTAGTGCAAAGTAATGTGTAGGCAGAGTACAGCATGTGCAATGAAACATGCATGTATCACAGGCTAGTACTGTGCTGCTCTGAAGGCATGTATGTCAGATACAGAAGGAGAAGAGTTATACTTCTATAAGTTAAACCTTCCCTGTTCCTCATTAGTGATGAAGTACAAGGGAATAAACTCCTTCTGTGGCTGCCTGGGTGGTAGGCCCTCTGGTCAGTTCTCACCTCACTGAGGAAAAAATGGGATCAAATCATTTTAGGGAGATTGATGGTCAGCAGAAAAAACAGGAAAATGTAATAAAAAACAACTGTAGGTCATTTAGAACTCTTTCTCACATCATCTTACAATCCAAAACAAATTAAATCCCTCCCTCACCTTCTGAACTTCTTTGTGACCTTTGATATTGCTCCATAATATCTGATTTAATCCCTGAAAAAATACACAACTCTAACCAAGACTACTAAGTTATGATTATTCAGTGGTATTTCTGTGTCAGTGCAGAACATTTCAAAACCATCCCTCTGAAATTTACTCTCAAAACCTTGACAAACTTCATTTTCCTCCAACATCACAAAAATCTGCTGGTTGATTGGCTATTGTAAACTACCCATATATAGTGCACTCTCTCTGCCTTTTTGCCCTGGGTGATGAATGAGAAGGTTTCAAGATAGGCCAGTTCATTTACCCAGTTAACAAATTAATTAATTTAAAAAATGCATGATGCTGCCCATCCCCCACCCACCTAAATGCCAGCAAAAGATTCGATACATCACATGGAATGGGCTAGCACATTATGTTATTGTATTCAGATGTGTTTACCAACAAACCACACCACCAGGAGACTCAAGTGCTTCTGCAGGGTCTTAGTTCCCCTTCCTCAAAGAGAAAGCCACCTTGATTTAAAGCAGCCTCCTGCCTATCAACTTACTTAATCACATGAACACTTATCACCCCTCTCCAAATACACCACATAGCCAGGACAGACAACTCCTTCAGGCCTTCACCAGTCACCAGCTTGCCATAACTTAACAACTATAAATGATGTCCAGCCTCCCCCTTTCCACTGAGTAAAATTTCAGCTGTCTCTGCATCAAAACCCCACTCAGCCCACTCAAAACAACCTGTGCCACGTCAGACGTTAGCATCTGTTACCTCACTCTTTCCTGCATTCTTCAGGCAACTAGCACCAAACCCTAATCCACAATATGGGAATCAAAAACTGTCTCTCACTCTTCAGTTATCAAAACACATGACTGTACCATATAGAGCCTGCTATCCCATGGGACCCAGTCCTTGGGCAAAAGCCTTTTCCATTTGCAAGGACTCATACATCATAAGTTGCTGCATGGATAACACTTGTCCATTTTCAGGGAGTCACACACAAGTTGCTGCATGGGTAACACTTGTCCATATGTAAGGAGTCACACTCCACAAAGTTGCTGCATGAATAACCATCCATACCTCTCAACTGTACAGATTTTCACAGAATGTCCAGATTTTTGCCTCATATTTTTGGTCCATTTTTCATAAAGTGTGGTGTTCTGGCAAATTAGTGGCAAATCATTAATGACTGAAGAAAAAAGAATGGCAGATATTTGAGTTTCATACTTCATACCATCTAGAAAATTCATGCTAATGCAAAACCTGTTATTCTATCAACTTTCTAAGTTTGTAAGAGCAATATTTAAAAATTGCCCTATTTTTGGGAGTTTGTCCCAATTTTATTTATGGCTTTGTCCAGATTTCTTACTCTAAGATGTTGAGAGGTATGGATAACACTTGTCCATATGCAGGGAGTCACACTCCACAAGCTGCTGCATGGTTAACCCTTTTCCATTTGCATGGAGTCACACATCGCAAGTTTTTGCATGGATAACTCTTTTCTATTTGCAGGGAGTCACACACACTACAAGTTTCCACATGGATAACTCTTTTCCATTTGCATGGAGTCACACACCACACATTTCTGCATGGATAACCTTTTTTCATTTGCAGGGAGCCACATACCCCAAGTTGCTGCATAGGATTAAAAGATAACTGACCACCATACCATATCATATCAGCCCTGGCCACTGGATGAAGCCACTGCAGCTACCATCACTACCTATCTATGATTTTGAAGCATGATACAAGCTGATAGTACTAAAATCTGCTATCTCTGTCAAACTAGGGCTACAACACACTATACTTGTTGCAGCAACCATTTTAAAGATAATTTATGTTGGTGCATAGGGATAGACTATCAACTAATAGCCTACCACATCAACTTAGGCTAAATCTGTGCCTCTGATAATCCAGACTGCCAGTACTACTACAAAACAAAAACAAAACCTCCTGGCTGGTAGAGAGTCATGGCTACAATCTAAAAAAAAGGCAAAAAACAAAAATAAGACTACCAATGCAACCCGATTCTCTGTATATGCTGTATTGAGATCAGTGTAGATTACGATGACACTACAAGTCTTTTGACCTAGACTTCATTTTTTCTCAAATTCCTGCTGAAGGCCTTGCACTGCTAATGAATTCTAGACAAAGATTATCATATTACGAAACCACCATACATGCTGAGCTGTCTACCTTGTTAAGTATAGGCATTCCCCTTAACCATCCATTGTAAATAATCTTTAACCATCTGATACTCACTCACATGATGTTTGTGTGTGACTTGTACATGCAAATTACATTCCAATTATTCCAGGAAATCATCACATATTATTCCACTTCCAGTCATTAATACAAACATGCATGTAGTATTTGCACATGAAAACCAGACAAGAAAGCATTATGCTTATATAATACTGTGCTTTTCTGGCTATCAGATATGGGTAAAACAGTACAACAACAATGTAATCTGTTTGTTTTTTTTAATACTGTAGAGACCTACCTTGTATTTCTAACAGATGTAATAATTGATATTAGGAGAAGCAGAAGACAGTACTGCAACATGACAGGCAAATAACCAGTCCATTATCTAAAAAGTAAATCCACAAACAAATAAATAAGGTCTGTGATCACAGCTTAGGTGCTCTGCCAGCAGCATCACAACTTCAACCCTGGTTGTCCTTTTCTTTTCACTTTTTTTTCTATTGGCCACCTTGTCATGCAAGGTGGCTATAATTCACCATATTCATTGAGTATGAATTCCCAAAAAGAATACCACCCATGTAAACGATGGAACAAATATTTGTTAAAACTCCACATACTTAAATAACCAGTCACACTCTCCCAATACCCTGCATTACTTCTGCAAACACCATCCTTTTATTTATGTCCCAGTCTCTCTAATAACAAGTTTCATACTTGCTCTGATGTTTAAAACTTTTCCCTTTTACACTAAGACTGCACCGGTTATGTAACTGTATAAATCCATTTCCCTTGAAGGGTAATAGTTTGGGAGGTGATAACCTAAAGTCATCATTCTACAAAGAAAACATATTCTGTGCTACCCACAATTCTTCTCTCCTCATCACACTCGGTGTAATGGTGTCATTGCTGGAAGAAAGCTTCACTCGTCCATAACACTGCCAACATCCGTCAGCCTCTGTGCTCCCACCACCAGTATACCACTTGTCAAGGCAAAAACTCCAGCACTCCCTCCCCCACAAAAAGGAGAGTTACTGTCAGGTTACTCAGGCAATCTAAGACAGTCATCTGGCATCTAAAGCTCTGCTTTAGCCTGGGTCACATATGCTGGATATGTGTTTGTATGTTTCAGTCGAAATCACCCTCACTAATTTTTTTAAAATCTTTGTTCCCCTGCTTCCCTGGGTGCTAGAAATTCAGTGCAATTCATACCCTGGCATGCCGACCTAAAACCTACACACACACAGACTTAGGGACACAGGTGGACAGTGGTCTCACCTTCGATAACCACATTGCCACAACAGTCAGGAAATCCTTCTATGTGGCACACCTCATCACGAAGGGCTTTTCATCCAGAAAAAAGGAGGTCATTGTCCCACTGTACTCATCCCTCATTAGACCCATTATAGAATACAACGCCCCATTTGGTATGTACCTCTCAAGACATCTGCAACAACTGGAAAGGCCTCAGAAATACCTCACTAAAAGAATCACAGGCCTAAAGCAGATGCCCTATGCTGACCACCTTAAAAACTCCAGCTATACTCTGTCGCATATCATCTACTCAGAGGCGATCTCTGCTTAACATACAAGGCCATGTCAAACCCAGAGCTGTTGGACATGCTACACTTAAAGAAATCCCAATCCCTCAGTGCTACACGCTCCTGGGATCTAAACCTTGTCATCACAATAAACAAAACATGCTGGAGGGATAGGTTCCTGACCCAGAGACTCCCCAGACTCTGGAATAGATTGCCCATACATGTCAAGCAGAGTGCCTCTTTGGACCTCTTCAAGAGGAACCTTGACGATTGGATGGGAGAAAGGAAATTCACCCCAGGGATCACGTCAGTCGCCCTGCTAGACAGGGGTCCAGGAAAGTAATTAATGTGGGAAGAAATAGCCAGGGAATTGTTATGGCTAGGCTTGTATAGGCCCTAGGGCTGATAGCCTAGTACCAACCTATGAACCTATGAACCTATGAACCTATGATGGGAGATCGTAGGTTTACCCCGGGTATCACTTCTGTGTCACTATTAGACAGAGGCACAATATACTAACCTCGAAATAGGGCATATCAATATTAATTTAAAATGAGTGGCGAAAACCAAACACACTCTGGCTAGGCTTATAAATGCCCTAGAGCAGATAGCCTAGTATGAACCTATGAACCTATGAACATTTGCCACCCCCCTGAACTGTGATCTGCATGGCCCATACAGTCTTCTGAACACTCTAATGTTACTCCTCATGAGAAGGTCAAGGAGACTACAATTCTCCAATCACCAAGGATATCACAGGCCATGTTGACAGGCCGCTTTGACACACCCAAGATAGCCGTTAATATTGGGTGGACCTCAATCATTTGATCAGCCATCAAGGGCCGTTTACATTTTTAGCTTTTCAGCTAAAAATGTAAATGTGTAATGATGTTGATATGGCTGTCCTAGTCATAGCTCCTTCCCTTTCACTACACCTGGTAAGAAAGTTACATCTCTGATCTCCATGGACAGCTGTCACAAATGCACAAAGTCAAGCCTGCCAGTTGCCCAGATTTGAGTCATGATTGCACATGAATTACAGCCTCTACACCAGCACACTGGACAGGCTTAAATCATTTAGCTGATTAAGTCTGTATTTATCAAATCTATAACGTGAGGCACTCATATCAAAACATTTACATTCTTCCTTCCTAAGCTTCTCACAGAGTTACCACAGTTTGCTTTTGTTATTATCCAGTCCTTCTCAAAAAGAGGAAACTGCTGAAGAAAACACCAAAAAGGCAATTTTGTCTGCAATACATGTTCATGACCTACTTTTTTTTCTTTTGTTACCATAACGTCTAAATGAATTGAGACCTTGGATGCATCAAAATGCAGGTCTGTGTTATAAAGTTGTCACTAACCCAGCTGTAAAACTAGTCAGTTACAATAGTGGAAGGGTGAGTGGATGCACTTAAGCTTTCTGTCTGTCCCATTTTCTCAAGTGTATCACTTGTTCTACATATAATTAGTGTAGTATGAAACTACACTAATTATATTATATGTAGAACACAAATATTTTCTCTTATTTTTACAAAGGTGAATGTCTAGATTACTGCTCGTCTTAAGCTATAAACAGTTGCTTTTGTAAGAAAGTAGTCTTGAAAAATAAGACAGTGATGAAAGCCTTGAAAAGGCTAAGTTTCCTATATCAGCAAAGATACTAGCTTGTTGCTGACTACTTTTACATTGATAACCACCACAAACATAAATATAATACACAATGTTCCAAAATAACACAGACAACAGTTAAAAATGATGCAGGTTCCAAACTCCTTTATTTAGGGCTTTTGTCTCAGTTATTCATGAGACTTCATCAGAATATCTCCATAAACACACACAATGACATTTTAAAACTTTTTATCCTAATCACATGACATAATCCAACCAATCAGAACTAAAGGCAATGTTCTGTAACCATAGAGATCATCCAGATGCTACAATTTCATTAATCAAAAGCATAAATAACTACACAAAGGTATATATTAAAATCCATAAAAATGTTTTATACACATTTTCCCACCTCCACTCTTATCAAAAATATTCAAAACAACCCCAGCGATTGAAGTATAAGAATGCAGTTAATGGAAAGCATCCCATTCAAACTGGGAGCCTGCATGGCATTTGTCTTGAGCTGCCAATATAGTTCCCAGTATTCTAACCATAAATCGCCTGCGCTTCCTCTGGGATTCAAAGCAAGTTTTTCAATACCAAAAAACAGAACTCTGTGATCTGTATGTTCACTTATATGTTTTGCAAGGGCATTGTTGTTGATTGATCTACTAATATGATACATTTATTCATATATTCTGTCTTTGAAGTATCTGGTCTTGCCAATGTAAAAACTGTTAAAGCAGCACATTGGAGGCCTTCTTGGTCAAATAGGTTAACTTTGACCTTTATATTAAGTTTGTTCTTTAAAAAAATACAAGCTTTGGATACTACACAGGTCCAGGCCCATTATGACCAAATTCTAAAACTAGAACTAGTAGTTTTGGAACATTTGATTGTTATGCTTTCCTAGTTCCCATTCTCCTATACGTTTCCCCAAGTGTAACTAGGTTTCTCTTAACCACAACATCCAGACCTGTGCTAGCCTTTAACAGGACAGCTCACTTTGCTGTTGGGTATAATTCCTGCTCATGCCAACTTAATTGGCTGGAATTTAGGTAGTTATCTGAGGATTTTTTCTTACTAACAGCAGTGTAAGGTACTTCTTACCTTCTTCACTCATATCCATCTCCTCCCTCTGCCTCTTCTTTTCACAAGGCCTACTAGATATCAGATTATTTGTCCTTCAGTCATTTTTTCTTGTTTGTGGGACATCAAATATCCTCTAGCAACTAGCTGTGCCACTGTAATATTTATTCTATATGCCTGTTCCACTGTTACTAGGCTTTCTTTTTGTAAACTTGCATTTTTTTTTTTGCATTTGCTAAGTAGAATACCACAATTACCACTGATACCAGTGCCATGAAGTCAGCCTTTTTTTCTTTCTTTTTTTTTTTTTTTTAATATCTTCTTTTGCCATCCCAATCCCATGACCAGTCAGGCCCTTGCTGGGCCCCTTTGCACCTTCTCCTCCTGCCTGTAGTCTGAAGGTACTGTGAAAAAGACAGCCAAGGCATTATCCGATCAGGATAATGAGGTCTTGTGTTAGTATATCATTCCATTCCTCTAGGCATCCTAGATGGAATTCTTCAAGGCATGGACTACAATTGTGGCCATAGCACATGCTCTTGTCCATGTACTGCATGCTTTTACACATACCATCCACTGGGTGTCAGTATCACATATGAATATTTAACTCCCACCCCTTGTGGTTAGTGGCTTTTTTAGTATCTTGGTTGAAAGTAGATCCTAGGTCACCTGGGGTGTACTCAGGACTTCATCCATTTTTGCCATGAAACCAGATAATCTTATGTACATGTTCATTTTAGCAGTATGTGTGCTTGTTTTTCCTTAGCTCAATTCTCATAAATGATGTACTGAAGCTCAGAGTTTGGTTAACATTGTGTGAATATTGTATAAACAAGTGGCTTCAAATCTTGAATTATTTTCACGTGAATCTGTCTTCTTCACTATCATAATAATGTGTGCATTCCCATGTATATATATTTTTGTTTGTAATTGTAGGGATTGTGGTTATAACCAGTGAATTGATATTAAACCACATGTGGAGAATATTTGCTGTTCTGCCAGTACTACAAATGGGCTTTACCCGGGTTGGACTTGGCAGTCAAAAACATAAAAATATATTAGTTAATTGGGTAGTTAGACTTATCCATAAAGTCTATTTCAGCCCTGCACTTATTACTAAGGCTACATTACAGTCAAAGAAACTAACATAAAGTATTAATTAATTCTTAAAGTAAGGTAAACCTCAATCTAAATTAATATCTACAAAGAATATGAAGAGAATGTCGATCCAAGAAAGGGTAGTGCACTCCGAGAGATTATGAGTGTTAAAGAATGGAGCAGGAAGTGAGAGAAGAAGTATTAATACACAAATGGTTTAACAGTGATGCACTGTCATACTTACTGTACTATAATACAGAGCTGGTTTAACAGTGATTCCCTATCATACTTACTGTACTATAATACAGAGCTGGTTTAACAGTGATTCACTATCATACTTACTGTACTATAATACAGAGCTGGTTTAAAAGTGATTCACTATCATACTTACTGTACTATAATATACAGCTGGTTTAACAGTGATTCACTGTCATACTTACTGTACTATAATACACAGCTGGTTTAACATTGATTCACTATCATACTTACTGTACTATAACACAGAGCTGGTTTAACAGTGAGTCACTATCATACTTACTATACTATAATACAGAGCTGGTTTAACAGTGATTCACTATCATACTTACTGTACTATAATACAGAACTGGTTTAACAGTGATTTACTGTCATACTTACAGTACTATAACACAGAGCTGTTTTAACAGTGATTCACTATCATACTTACTGTACTATAATACAGAGTAGGTTTAACAGTGATTCATTATCAAACTCATAATACTATAATACAGAGCTGGTTTAACAGTGATTCAATATCATACTTACTGTACTATAATACAGAGCTGGTTTAACAGTGATTCACTGTCATACTGACTGTACTATAATAAAGAGCTTGTTTAACAGTGATTCACTGTCATACTTACTGCACTATAATACAGAGCTGGTTTAACAGTGATCCACTATCATACTTACTGTACTATAATACAGTGCTGGTTTAACGGAGATTCACTATCGTACTTACTGTACTATAATACAGAGCTGGTTTAACAGTGATTCTCTATCATACTTACTGTACTATAATACAGAGCTAGTTTAACAATGATTCAATATCATACTTACTGTACTATAATGCAGAGCTGGTTTAACAGTGATTCACTATCATACTTACTGTACTATAATAAAGAGCTGGTTTAACAGAGATTCACTATCATACTTACTGTACTATAATACAGAGTTAGTTTAACAGTGATTCTCTGTCATAATTACTGTACTATAATACACAGCTGGTTTAACAGTAGTTCACAGTCATACTTACTGTACTATAATACAGAGCTGGTTTAAGAGTGACTCACTGTCATACTTACTGTACTATAATACAGAGCTGGTTTAACAGTGATTCACTATCATACTTACTGTACTATAATACAGGGCAGGTTTAACAGTGATTCAATATCATACTTACTGTATTATAATACAGAGTTGGTTTAACAGTGATTCACTGTCATACTTACTCTACTATAATACAGAGCTTGTTTAACAGTGGTTCACTGTCATACTTACTGTACTATAATACAGAACTGGTTTAACAGTGATTCACTATCATATTGTGATACTATCATATCATTCATACCACTATTATATCATTCATACCACAATACAGAGATAAGATGATCAACTTTAACAATTGGCTTAAACTCTGGTGTCATTCAAAGGGGATCCAATGTCTGCCTGGGATGACATGCTGGACAAGCCACGCTGCTTTGCAAGGGACGGCTTGCACCTGTCACCCCTGGGATTCCGGATATTGGCAAAGGCTCTTGCCACCCCCATAGTGCCTTTTTTAGGCAAGGCTCAAATTCTAAACCTACCACCCTAGAACACAAAAAGGAAAAACTAAGGGTAATGCTGCTCAATGCCAGAAGTCTAAATCTCAAAATGCACGCACTCGAGGCCCTTCTCAGTATGGAGAACATCGATGTCTGTGCAGTGACAGAAACCTGGTTCAAGGCTCCTGAGAGCACCCCAGCACTATCAGGTTTTACCTCTTATCATGCTCCGCCCCAAAATCCGGACAATACCAAGAAAGGTGGGGTATCCATATTCATCAAGGACACCCACACCTCAAGACTGGTGGCAACGCGCGATGCATTGGAGACCATCCAGGTGCAATTAACCATAGGCAAGACTGCTCTGCAAATTGTAGCATGTTACAGGCCACCCTCACAAACTCAGGAACCTCACATGGCCTTCCTGAAAACACTAGAGGGATAAATGTATCACCAAACACCATCATACTAGGTGACTTCAATTACCCTAATATAGACTGGGAACACTACTCAAGCCCAAACACCCTAGCCCAAAAGTTCCTGGAATTCATAAACTCAAATGCCATGGAACAACTAGTCACCATCCCCACAAGAGGAGAAAACATACTTGATCTCATCATCACGAACATGGGAGCACAATGTTCAACACCGGAAGTATACCCCTCACTGGTGAGATCAGATCACAAACTAATCTCACTGGAGGTCCTCATCCCACCCCCACCTGAAATGAAAAAGACCACAGTAAAGAACTTCTCGAAAGCCGACTTCACACTTCTAAAGACTAGTGTGGTCTCCTTTAAGGCCCCGAGCCGCGGAAAACAGTACTCAAGCCGCTGAATCACTTACAAATGCCTTCTACCAGCACCTGCAGGACTGCATGGATAAGGCAATCCCAAGCAAAACAAAGACTCTTTGTACCAAAGGCAAGCGTCCAGTCTAGTGGACCCCAGCCATAAACAAACTCTACAACAAAAGGAGGAAGCTACTACAAGATAGAGCAAAATCCTTAAAAGGTAAGACACCCTTGATCACTATAAGTAAAAACTAAGAACTCTCATAAAATCATCCAAAGCAAATTTTGAGAGAAAAATAGCTAAAGACTCAAAAGACAATCATAAGGCCTTCTTTAGCTATATTAGAAACCTGGGAGGAAACTCCCAGATATGCTCAGAACTAGTTCAAAATGATGTGAAGATTACTGATCCTACAGACATTGCCAACATACTGGCTGACAGGTTCAGTGCAAACTTCTCCCCCTCCCCAAAAGGAGAGATATCTATATAGCGATTGCAGCCCCCCAAACTTCTCCAACGCCCAAGTGAGAACTGCTCTCCAAAGCAAAAACACAGCATCCATGGGACCTGATGGTGTCCCGGCTGTGTGCTCCAAACTCAACGAGGAATTAAACCCACAGCTAGGACAGCTGTTTAATCATAGTCTTACCTCTGGATACGTACCCAGGGGGTGGTGCACTGCAACTGTGGTCCCACTTCACAAAGGCGGTGCCTCCACCGACCCTGGAAATTACCGGCCCATTAGCTTGACAAGCCTTATCTGCAAAGCCATGGAGAGGATCATAATGGACCTCATAAATAAAGACATAGGGAATTTGCAGACTTTGGATCCATCCCAGTTTGGCTTTGTCAAAGGCAGATCATGCCTTCTAAACTTGGTTGACTTTTTCGAAACAGTCACCAAAGCCATTGATGAGGGAAAGGCAGTCCATACAGCCTACCTCGATCTGGCGAAGGCCTTGATACAATACCCCACTGGTATCATTGAAAAACTCATCAGCTTAAATGTTAACCCATACATCACAAGATGGGTTGCAAACTGGCTGAGTGACAGAACCCACAGGGTCAGAGTTGCTGGCGCCATGTCAGACTCAAAGCCTGTCACAAGTGGTGTACCACAGGGCTCAGTCCTGGGCCCACTCTTGTTTGGCATCTACTTTTTCGTAGTACAAGCAAACACAGGAGGGTTATGGCTGACAAAGTTTGCAGATGACTGCAAACTGGGCGCCATAGTAGAAAACACATCTGACACAGATATCCTTCAGAAGGGTCTCACAGAAATGGATAACTGGTGCCAGAGCCATGGCCTAAAGTTAAATGCCAAAAAATGCATAGTCATATCCTTCGGAAAAAACAAGGTTAGACCTAGCTACCAAATAGGTGGCAATCCACTGAGCACAGAAGAAGTTATCAGGGACCTGGGGACCCAGGTTGATAGTAGTCTGTCATTCGACACCCATGTAGCTAAAGTAGTTAGGAAGACCTTCTACATTGCCCACCTTATCATGAAGGGATTCTCATCTAGATCAAGGCAGGTCATAGTCTCCCTATACTCATCACTCATCAGACCAATGATTGAGTACAATGCCCCATTCGGAATGTATCTGACCCGACACTTGCAGCAGCTGGAGAGGCCACAAAAGTTCCTCACCAAAAGGATAAAGGGTCTCAAACATCTGTCCTATGCTGCCGGACTGAAAGAACTCCAGCTCTATTCAGTCGCTTACCGCTTGCTCAGAAGTGACCTTTGCCTAACATACAAGGCCATGTCAAACCCAGATTTGATGAATATGCTTCACCTCAACAAATCTAGATCCGTCAGAGCCACAAGGGCGGGAGACTTAAACCTCGACACGGCTATTAATAGAACGTGCTGGAGGGATAGATTCATCACCCAAAGACTCCATGCTGTGGAATAAAATCTCGTATATGTGAGGCAGAGCACCTCGCTGGCCTTGTTCAAGAGAAATCTTGACCAATGGATGGGAGATCGCAGATATACCCCAGGGATTACCTCAGTGTCACTGCTCGACAGAGGCACAGCAAAATAATGGGTATAGTTCCCCATACTAAAGGGGTGGCGTAAGCCACAAAACTATGGGCTAGGCTTGTAAATGCCCTCGGGCAGATAGCCTAGTATGAACCTATGAACCTATGAACCTATATTTACTGTGCTATAATACAAAGCTGGTTTAACAGTGAATCACTATCATACTTACTGTACTGTAATACGGAGCTGGTTTAACAGTGATTCACTGTCACACTTACTGTACTATAATACAGAGCTGCTTTAACAGTGATTCACTATCATGCTAACTGTACTATCATACAGAGCTGGTTCCACAGAGATTCACTATCATACTTACTGTACTATAATACAGAGCTGGTTTAACAGTGATTTACTGTCATACTTACTGTACTATAATACAGAGCGGGTTTAACAGTGATTCACTGTCATACTTACTGTACAATAATACAGAGCTGACTTAACAGTGATTCACTATCATACTTACTGTACTATAATATAGAACTGGATTAACAGTGATTTACTGTCATACTTACAGTACTATAATACAGAGCTGGTTTAAAAGAGATTCTCTGTCATTCTTACTCTACTATAATACAGAGCTGTTTTAACAGTGATTCACTATCATACTTACTGTACTATAATACAGAGTAGGTTCAACAGTGATTCTTTATCATACTTACAGTACTATAATACAGAGCTGATTTAACAGTGATTCAATATCATACTTACTGTACTATAATACAGAGCTGGTTCAGCAGTGATTCACTGTCATACCTAGTGTACTATAATACAGAGCTTGTTTAACAGTGATTCACTGTCATACTTACTGTACTATAATACAGTGCTGGTTTAACGGAGATTCACTATGATACTTACTGTACTATAATACAGAGCTGGTTTAACAGTGATTCACTATCATACTTACTGTACTATAATACAGAGCTGGTTTAACAGTGATTCTCTATCATACTTAAAGTGCTATAATACAGAGCTGGTTTAACAGTGATTCACTATCATACTTACTGTACTATAATACAGAGCTGGTTTAACAGTGATTCTCTATCATACTTAAAGTGCTATAATACAGAGCTGGTTTAACAGTGATTCACTGTCACACTTACTGTACTATAATACAGAGCTGGTTTAACAGTGATTCACTGTCACACTTACTGTACTATAATACAGAGCTAGTTTAACAGTGATTCATTATCATACTTACTGTACTACAATACAGAGCAGGTTTAACAGTGATCCACTATCATTCTTACTGTGCTATAATACAGAGCAGTTTTAACAGTAATTCATTATCATACTTACTGTACTATAATACAGAGCTGGTGTAACAGTGATTCACTATTTATTTTATTTTTTATTTTACATTTGTTGACTGGGCTAGTCTAGCTGGATATATGTCCATTTTCAGTAGAGGGCCGGGGAGAAAAGCTCCAAACATGAATAATGACAAAGTTAACAATACATAGAACCATAAGGAATCACAATACAGAGGTAGCATTAGTCTAGAGAACAGTTATATTAAATTTTTAAACTAAACAATTTTAGTAAAAATTAAACTAAACAATTCTACAAAAACACTAGAAGGCATGAGGAAGTATTAGTTAAGGGAAAATAATCTATATATTATTCTAATATTCCAGAATAGGAGTAGTAAGTAGCTTTGGAGGCAAAGGTTGCAGGAGTAGGGATAGGGTTATGAATAGAAAGTGAAAAAAGATGTCAGTCTGGGTTAGTGCATGGACAAAGCCAATGTGCTTTCAGATGTACTTTAAGATGCTTTTATAAAAAGAGAAGTAGAAGCAAGGGTAGATATTTCAGCAGAAAGCTGGTTCCAGGATTTTCCTGCAGTGTTTGAGAAAAGTGAATCCCCAGCTTTGTTGTTAGCTTTATTTGAGGAAATTAGAAGCTTGTTAGCAGACCGTAGTGTAGCTAGATTAGTATATGGTGTAATTAGATTAGTGAGGATAGGGGTGTTGTTAGGGTAGTATAGGATCTTTTGCATAATAAGTAATTGTTGACAGAGTATATGGTTTTGCAGTTCTAGCCATCCAAGTTGCTTGAGGTTAAGGCAGTGGTGAGTTTTAAAGGGGAACTTGTGATGAATCTAGCTATGCTATTATAACAGGTGGAGAGTTTAGAGAGGTTGTTTTTGGATAGGTTGGTATATATAACAGAGGCACAGAAAAG
This sequence comes from Protopterus annectens, assembly GCF_019279795.1. Lineage (NCBI taxonomy): Eukaryota > Metazoa > Chordata > Ceratodontiformes > Protopteridae > Protopterus > Protopterus annectens. The sequence continues at coordinate 1,591,669,582 of NC_056741.1, forward strand.
GGTGGAAATGAGGTGGGTCTGGGCAATTGTTTTCCTTGCAGAAGGGGTAAGGAAGGGTTTTATTCTATAGAGGGTGCCAAGTTTTTTGCAAACAGACTTTATAGTTGAGTTTATGTGTTCATCATAGTTGAGACGATTATCAATAGTTACACCTAGTAGGCGGGTTGTAGTCTCTGAGGTAATGTTGGTACCATTGTTAGAGGTTATAGAGAAGAAAGGAATAGGTGATTTATGAGTAGGAGTAAAAAGCAGTAGCTTTATTTTTTTTGGGATTTAGGAGGGGGCAGTGTTGCATAAACCAGTTTTCAACATTCTGAAACACAGTTTGGGAGAGGGAGTGGAGAGAGGATATATTCTTGGCTGTCTATCATACTTACTATACTATAACAGAAAGTTGTTTTAACAGTGATTCTCTGTCATACTTACTGTACTTTAATACACAGCTGGTTTAACAGTGGTTCACTGTCATACTTACTGTACTATAATCACAGCTAGTTTAACAGTGATTCACAGTCATTCTTACGGTACTATAATAAAGAGCTGGTTTAACAGTGACTCACTGTCATACTTACTGTACTACAATACAGAGCGGGTTTAACAGAGATTCACTACCATACTTACTGTACTATAATACAGAGCTGGTTTAACAGTGATTCACTATCATACTTACTGTATTATAATACAGATCTGGTTTAACAGTGATTCACTGTCATACTTACTGTACTATAATACAGAGTTGGTTTGACAGTGATTCTCTATCATACTTACTGTACTATAATGCAGACCTGATTTAGCAGTGATTCACTGTCATACTTACTGTACTATAATGCAGAGCTGGTTTAACAGTGACTCACTGTCATATTTACTGTACTATAATACAGAGCTGGTTTAACAGTGATTCACTGTCATACTTACTATACTATAATACAGAGCTGGTTTAACAGTGATTAACTATCATACTTACTGTACTATAATACAGAACTGGTTTAACAGTAATTTACTGTCATACTCACAATACTATAATACAGAGCTGGTTTAACAGCGATTCATTATCATACTTACTGTACTATAATACAGATCTGGTTTAACAGTGATTCTCGATCATACTTACTGTACTATAATACAGAGCTGGTTTAACAGTGATTCTCTATCATACTTACTGTACTATAACGCAGAGCTGGTTTAATAGTGATCCACTATCATACTTACTGTACTATAATGCAGAGCTGGTTTAATACTGATTCACTGTCATACTTACTGTACTATAATACAGTGCTGGTTTAACAGAGATTCACTATCATACTTACTGTACTATAATACAGAGCTGGTTTAACAGTGATTCACTATCATACTTACTGTACTATAATGCAGTGCTGGTTTAACAGAGATTCACTATCATACTTACTGTACTATAATACAGAGCTGGTTTAACAGTGAATATCTATCATACTTACAGTACTATAATACAAAGCTGCCTTAACAGTGATTCTCTATCATACGTACTGTATTATAATACAGAGCTGGTTTAACTGAGATTCACTATCATACTTACTGTAATATAATACAGAGCTGGTTTAACAGTGATTCTCTATCATACTTAGAGTACTATAATACAGAGCGGGTTTAACAGTGATTCACTATCATACTTACTGTACTATAATACAGAGCTGGTTTAACAGTGATTCATTGTCATACTTCCTGTACTATAATACACAACTGGTTTAACAGTGATTCACTGTCCTACTTACTGTACTATAATACAGAGCTGGTTTAACAGTGACTCGCTGTCATACTTACTATACTATAATACAGAGCTGGTTTAACAGTTACTCACTGTCATACTTACTGTACTATAATACAGAGCTGGTTTAACAGTGATTCTCTATCATATTTAATGTACTATAATACAGAGCTGGTTTAACAGTGATTAACTGTCATACTTACTGTATTATAATACAGAGCTGGTTTAGCAGTGATTCACTGTCATATTTATTGTACTATAATACAGAACTGGTTTAACACTGATTAAATCATAAAATTGCCTAAGGCCAGCTTCGAGAGAAAAATTGCACAGGACACTAAGGATAATCACAAGGCTTTCTTTAGTTATGTTAGGAACGTGGGTGGTAATTCCCAGATATGCTCAGAATTAGTCCAAAATGACAAAAAATACACTGAACCCACAGACATTGCCAACATTCTAGCTGACAGGTTCAGCGCAAACTTCTCCCCCCTCCCCACCAAAAGGGCAAATATCTATCCCAGCAGAGTGCTGCCCCCCTGACATCTCAGATGCTCAGGTAAGAGCCGCCTCCAAAGCAAAAAACACAGCATCAATGGGACCAGATGGTGTCCCGGGCTGCGTCCTACATGAACTCCAACAAGAGCTAAACCCAAACAAAAAACTACTGTTCAATCTCAGCCTTACTACAGGATATGTGCCCAAAGAGTGGCGTACAGCAACAGTGGTCCCTCTCCATAAAGGTGGTGCTTCAACGGATCCTGGAAACTATCACCCCATAAGCCTGACTAGCTTGGTCTGCAAAGCTATGGAAAGGATCATCATGGACCTCATAAATAAAGATATTGGGGACCTACAGACACTGGATCCTACCCAGTTCAGCTTTGTTAAGGGTAGATCCTGCCTCTTAAACCTGGTTGATTTCTTTGAAACGGTCGCCAAGGCCATTGACGAAGGGAAGGTGGTCTACACAGCCTACCTGGACCTCGCAAAAGCCTTCGATACAATACCCCACTCAGGCATTATAGATAAGCTCACCAGCTTAAATATAAACCCCTATGTCACTAGATGGATTGCAAACTGGCTCAAGGACAGAACCCACATGGTTAGAATTGCTGGAGCCATGTCAGACTCCAAACCAGTTACAAGTGGTGTCCCACAAGGCTCAGTCCTGGGACCTCTCTTGTTCGGTATATATTTCTTGGAGGTACAGGCCAAAACGGAAGGACTGTGGCTGACCATGTTCGCAGATGACTGCAAACTGGGTGCCATAATTGACTCTCCAGCCGACACAAGCATCCTCCAAAAGGGCCTCAAAGAAACAGACAACTGGTGCCAGAGCCATGGCCTCAAGCTAAATGCCAAAAAGTGTATAGTTATCCCCTTTGGCAAAAACAAAGTGCCCACAAATTACCACATAGATGGTAGTCCATTAAGTACAGAAGGAGTAATTAGGGACCTGGGGACCCAAGTTGATAGCAATCTCTCATTTGACAACCACGTGGCCAAAGTGGTTAGAAAAACATTTTATATAGCCCACCTAATCATGAAGGGATTCACATCTAGATCAGGGGAGGTCATCGTGCCTCTTTACTCATCCCTCATCAGGCCCATAATTGAGTACAATGCCCCTTTTGGGATGTACCTTACCAGACACCTGCAGCAACTGGAAAGATCCCAAAAGTAGCTCACCAAGAGGATCAGAGGGCTCAAACAGATGCCATATGCTGCCCGGTTAAAGAAACTCCAGCTCTACTCAGTGGCATACCACCTGTTCAGAAGCGATCTGTGCCTGACATATAAAGCCATGTCCAACCCGGAATTAATGGGCATGCTGCACCTCAGAAAATCCAAATCCCATCAAGCTACGCACTCGAGAGACTTGAACCTCAGCACTGAAATAAATAGGACATGCTGGAGGGACAGATTCATAACCCAGAGGCTCCCTTCACTCTGGAATAAAATCCCAGTCCAGGTTAGGCAGAGTCCCTCATTGACTCTCTTCAAGAGGAATCTTGATGAGTGGATGGGAAATCGTAGGTTTACCCCGGGTATCACTTCTGTGTCACTGTTAGACAGAGGCACAGTATACTAACCTCGAAAAAGGGCATAGCAAAATAAATTTAAAATGGGTGGCGAAAGCCAAACACATTCTGGCTAGGCTTATAAATGCCCTAGGGCAGATAGCCTAGTATGAACCTATGAACCTATGAACCTATGAACTGTCATACTTACTGTACTATAATACAGAGCGGGTTTAACAGTGACTCTCTATCATACTTATAGTACTAAAATAGAGAGCTGGTTTAACAGTGATTTACTGTCATACTTACTGTACTATAATACAGAGCTGGTTTAACAGTGACTTACTGTCATACTTACTGTACTATAATACACATCTGGTTTAACAGTGATTTACTGTCATACTTACTGTACTATAATACAGAGCTGGTTTAACAGTGATTCTCTATCATACTTACTGCACTATAAGACAGAGCTGGTTTAACAGTGATTCACTATAATACTTACTGTACTATAATGCAGTGCTGGTTTAATAGTGATTCACTATCATACTTAATGTACTATAATACACAGCTGGTTTAACAGTGATTCACTATCATACTTACTGTACTATAATACAGAGCTGGTTTAACAGTGATTCACTATCATACTTACTGTACTATAATACAGAGCTGGTTTAGCAGTGATTCTCTACCATACTTACTGTACTATAGTACAGAGCTAGTTTAACAGTGATTCTCTATCATACTTACTGTACTATAATGCAGAGCTGGTTTAACAGTGATTCACTATCATACTTACTGTACTATAATGCAGAGCTGGTTTAATACTGTTTCATTGTCATACTTACTGTACTATAATATAGAGCTGGTTTAACAGTGATTCACTATCATACTTACTGTACTATAATGCAGTGCTGGTTTAACAGAGATTCACTATCATACTTACTGTACTATAATACAGAGCTGGTTTAACAGTGAATATCTATCATACTTACAGTACTATAATACAAAGCTGGCTTAACAGTTATTCTCTATCATATGTACTGTATTATAATACAGAGCTGGTTTAACTGAGATTCACTATCATACTTACTGTAATATAATACAGAGCTGGTTTAACAGTGATTCTCTATCATACTTAGAATACTATAATACAGAGCTGGTTTAACAGTGATTCACTATCATACTTACTGTACTATAATACAGAGCTGGTTTAACAGTGATTCACTGTCATACTTCCTGTACTATAATACACAACTGGTTTAACAGTGATTCCCTGTCATACTTACTGTATTTTAATACAGAGCTGGTTTAGCAGTGATTCACTGTCATATTTACTGTACTATAATACAGAGCTGGTTTAACAAGGATTCAGTGTCATACTTACTGTACTATAATACAAAGCTGGTTTAACAGTGACTCACTGTCATGCTTACTGTGCTATAATACAGAGGGGTTTAACAGTGATTCTCTATCATACTTACAGTACTATAATACAGAGCTGGTTTAACAGTGATTCTCTATCATACTTACTTCACTATAAGACAGAGCAGGTTTAACAGTGATTCACTATAATACTTACTGTACTATAATGCAGTGCTGGTTTAATAGTGATTCACTATCATACTTGTACTATAATACACACCTGGTTTAACAGCGATTCACTAGCATACTTACTGTACTATAATACAGAGCTTGTTTAACAGTGATTCACTATCATACTTACTGTACTATAATACAGAGCTGGTTTAGCAGTGATTCTCTACCATACTTACTGTACTATAGTACAGGGCTAGTTTAACGGTGATTTTCTATCATACTTACTGTACTATAATGCAGATCTGGTTTAACAGTGATTCACTATCATACTTACTGTACTATAATGCAGAGCTGGTTTAATACTGTTTCATTGCCATACTTACTGTACTATAATATAGAGATAGTTTAACAGTGATTCACTATCATACTTACTGTACTATAATGCAAAA
>NC_056741.1:1591975834-1592163334 GCF_019279795.1 Protopterus annectens
ATTCATTTCAGACAACATTGCAAGACAGTCTGCAATACATACAGGAAACATATAAAGTACTAGGTGCATAGCTTCATAAGATGATACCAGTCTATTTGCATGGATGCCCTCATAAGCCTAGCCCAGATTTCCACACATATCCCTTCAAAGCCAGTACTTGTTTCTCCTGTCCAGCTGGGACACACATGGGATCCCAGGGGTGTCTTTTCCATTTCCCATGCAGTCGTTCATCTTCTTCTTCAAGAAGGATATGCATGTACTCTGTTAGACATGGGGAGGGAGTGTATTATTCAGACAGTGTATTGTGTGGGACACTACACTATCCCACCAAGTACTATACATGGCACAGACCAGGTGAGGGCCTTTCTTGAGTGTTGCGTGAGTGGGGATTGTCTTACGGATATGCAGAAATGTCATCAAGGTTGATGTGGAAATGGCCTTGTATGCCAGACACAGGCTGCCTATGGTCAGTCTGTATGAGACTGAGTACAGGGACAGGGCTTTCAGCCTATCTGTATAGGACAGGTGATGCAGACCCTGGAAATGCCTGGTCAGGAACCTCTGTAGTCTATGAAACTGCTGCATTTGCTTGGCAAGGTACATGCCAAAGGAGCCATTGTACTCGTTAATGCATCTGATAAGGGTGGAGTACAGGGATGTTTTGGCCCCCTGGTTCCTGGATGACATACCCATATTTGTGAGGTTGGCCATGTAGACAGCCTTCTATACAATGGTTCCCACATGGTGGGAAACTGTCAGGTTGCTACCAACCACGGTGCACAAGTTGCCTCACACCTGATTGCATGCTAAATACATTGTTATTACTGTCATAATTAGTGTGGATGACGTCTACCACAACAGGGAAAATGTCAACCCTATACACAAAGGCGGAGCAAGCCACTGACCCAGCCAATCATATGCACATCAGCCTAACTAGCCTGATCTGAAGTGGCATTGAAGGCAATATCAAGGACCTTATAAACAGGGACATCAGCGACCTCAAAATGCTTAAGCCCACACAGTGTGGTATTGTCAAAGGGAGATCAAGCCTGTTAAACCTGGTTAACATCTCTGAAGTGGTCAACAAACCCAAGGATGAGGGGAAGATGGAGAACACTGCATACCTGCACCTAGCCCAAATCTCTCACAATAATCCCTGGCAGCCATGATACATAAGCCTACACATCAGCCTGTATGTTACCAGATGAATAGCTAACTGGATCATTGAAAATACCCACTCAGTCAAAGTAGTGGAAGCCACCTCTAGCAGTAGACTCTTACAGAGTGATGTACCCCAAGGATCGGTCTGGAGGCCTCTACTGCCTGAGATATACATTTCCGAGGTACAAGACAAAACCAGTGGTATGTGGCTGACCAGGTTCGAATGTCAGATGTCATATCTTGTGGACTATTCCTGTGAGTGTGAAACCGTCTTGCTAGCAACTAAGTGTGTTACAGCTAGATTTATAAAGTGTCACTATTGTCCCATCTTTTCCCACCACTGATGTGTGCCTTTGTGCAGATGTCTTGATCTAACAGGAGCTAGGGGTCTCAGCATGAAATGCATGTGATTGCAAGTGTACCTTGTCCTGGAGAATGCTGACATTTGTGCAGTCACTGACACCTGGTTTGCAGCTGTGGAGGGCACACTAACCTTGCCACGTTACTCATCCCACCATGCATTTAGACCCCAAATGGAGGGCTGCAAAGCCACATGAGGTGGTGTTTTAAACATTACCATACACATACACACCTCCAGGCTGGCCAAACAGTATGACATATGGGAGACATCCCAAGTGCAGTTAACTGTTGACAAAACACCTACTCAATTCATAATGAGCTACAGACCTCTAACCATGACTCTGGACATCCACTACACCTGTCTGGACTTGCTTGAATCTGTCAGGCTTCAACAATCTACCCTGCTCCTGGGAGACCTTAACTACCCAACCATAGTGTGCATGACCTATTCTACCTGAACCTGAACACACAGAGATTCCTCGGCTTTGTCAGTGGCAATGCATTGGATCAGCTGGTCAGCACTGTGACAAAAGGTGGAAATATCCTGTACCTGATCCTAACCAACATGAGTAGCCACTGTAGAACTCCTACAGTGTCATCCCCCTTGATAAGATCTGACCACATAGCCATCACTGTTGAGGTCACCATCTCCCCTACCCCCCTTGTCATGGTCAAACAAAATAACCTTTAAAAAATACCTTCACCTAGCCCAAATCTCTCAAAATAATCCCTGGCAGCCATGTTACATAAGCCTACACATCAACTTGTATGTTACCAGATGAGTAGCTAACTGGATCAATGAAAATACCCACTCAGTCAAAGTAGTGGAAGCCACCTCAAGCAGTAGACTCTTACAGAGTGGTGTACCCCAAGGATCGGTCTGGAGGCCTCTACTGCCTGAGATATACATTTCTGAGGTACAAGACAAAACCAGTGGTCTGTGGCTGTCCAGGTTTGCAGATGATTGCAATTTGGCCACTGTCTTACATTCTCTTGCTGATGCGAGCACCCTCCAAGAGGCCCTTACCCAAATTAATGATTGGTGCAGAAAGCATTGCCTCAAACTGAATGCCAGGATGTACATCATTTTGCTATGACTTCAGTCTGTACTGGGTTGTCAGTGATTTGCCAGACCCTACACAATTGTATGAGGCATTGACTGCAATTATGAGGCAAACATTTGGTCAGTCGGCAACACTCTGGACAATTGAAAGGTATGAGCTCGGTATATAATATACAGTTCAACACATACTTCTGCGCCAGTTGTGTACTATGCACACACCCTATATAAGTCTCTTACATATGTAAGACAAGCATATCTTACATATGTAAGACAAGCATATGTATCAGAGTAGCATTCACAGATGACGTGAATAATTATAACATCCCAAGTAGCTGGCCTAGCAGTGTCACAGTCAGTATTGGACAACAGACACTCCAGTAGTAGTCAAACATGAGCTGACCTTTGCTAGGGTGACTCAGGGGCCAGAACTGTGATCTACGGTACTGTAGACAGAGCCAGCAGGAATGGGCATAGCTGATGCCCAAAAGCTTTGCTTTATAAAGTGGTTTTCTCTACCAAGTTTTTGTGTTATAGGTGATGGACAGCAACATGTGAGTCCAGCAAGTCTTGTTGCGACCTAGTGTTTAACTTCCTACTTCACATTATTGCATCTCCCCTTCTGCATTCCATTACATGCTTAATTGATTGATATACCTGTTATAGTGCTGAAGTGTTTCCTCAGAATAATGCTAATGTTTAGGTTTGTGTAGTTGCAGTCTTCCTCTGTGTAGATGGGTTCATACCTGTTTTGCATAGGCAGCAGCCTGCCTATTGTAGGTAATGTTCATGAGCAGGTGATGGCCTGTGCACCAATTGGTGTCTCCCACTTGCTACTTGCATCCAGAGCAGCTGTGGTGTATTTCCATTAGTCAATGCCATAGCAACACAGTGCTATAATTAAGTCCTTCGTGTGGGCCTTGCCTCTTTTTCGTGTCTGTGAGGAAGACATTATGGAGGTGTGGAGGCTACAGGGTCACAGAAGGTAGGTGGGAATATCTCTTGGAACAAGAAATGTGGAGACAGCCCAACAGAATGGGGGAAAAAGTTCCAGAATTGGGTATAAATTGTTAGTATTGCTGTTATACACATAAAAGACTGCTAGATTAACAGGGTTTGTCTAGACATGCATTTTCTGAGGAACTTGACGTCTGACAGTGATATGTCTCTGACATACTGCTCAACTGTCCAGATGTCCACAGAATGCCCAGAGGTTTGCCTCTTATGTTTGTTCTGTTCCTGAGACAATTTCTGTTTTTGAGAAATCAGTAGGATAATGTGAGGAGTGAAGTCAGTATATGTTGACATCCATTTGTGTTTCAGACATCATATACTTCAGGGATGTTATGTTACAACAAACCCTGTAACACCAGCAACTGTTTCAGTTTGTAACACCATTATGTGGGATATATCCCTCTTTTCAGCCCCTGTCCCCAAGTATGTCAGGCGTTGCTCAGATATCTTGCATTAAGAGGTTCAGAGGTATGGTATATCATAATTTAGTGACGTCACTCCTGATATCATCCCAGTCACTTAGCAGACTCCCAGAAGTGGTAAGCGGCAGTGGCCATGAATATGGTCCTACACTCTGGACATTCCGTGGAAATCTGTACAGTTGAGAGTTATGTATGTCTGGCCATTGTTAACAGACTGTCAAGATTGTGTAGCAGTGTAGTGTGTAAATGTTTGTAGGACTGTGTAGGGAGAATGGCAGATGTGGGTGTCATAGATCCTTTTCTATCTGACTGTGCATGCTGTTACATTTGCTGGTGGTCTATCAGGTGTATATGTTTGTAGGGGCAGACTGAGAAATGTCCTGTAACACCTCAGGATTCCCAGTAGTCTGTGACTTGGGGCAGTATATGTAGTAGTGTGTGACTGACAATCAGGATATGTTTGTTCAGTCATTATACTCTAGAGTTCAGATGGGGTACTGGTATGTTGCTGTGACTGTGGTGCAAATGGTTGTAGGTGGACAATTTCCCACCAATGTCTGCTTTTCCCTACAGTTACATCCCTGTAGTGCATGATATATTTGCAAATGCATGAGTAATTCCCCAAAGCTGATTTGGGGTAGTGTCATGTAGGTCTGACTGTAGTTCAGAAGGTGCTGGGTGAAATGGTTGGCAGCTCTCAGTGTTTTTTCCCTTGTTGCAAGACTGTGGTCATACCTCTCCACTGTCCAGATGTCTATACACTGTCCATATACGTGGCTCATATGTTTGGTCTGTTCCCCATAACAGTTGTGGGTTTATGACAAATCACTGGGATGATATGAGCATTTACAAAAATAAATGATAACAATCATCTGTGTTTCAGACCCGAGATTTATCAGAAAATATATGTTAAAACAAACCATGCTACTCTAGCAGACTTCTATGCTTATAACAGCCATATTTCAAATATGTCACTATTGTTTGCCCTTTATCCCCCCAGTTTGTCAGGCTTTTTGCAGATGTCTTGCAGTAAGATGTTGAGTATACATACATTACATATGGGAAAGAGTAGTGGAAGCTAGGTTAAGAAGGGATGCGATGATTAGTGAACAGCAGTATGGTTTCATGCCAGGAAAGAGCACTACAGATGCGATGTTTGCTCTGAGAATGTTGATGGAGAAGTACAGAGAATGTCAGAAGGAGTTGCATTCTGTTTTTGTAGACTTAGAAAAAGCATATGACAGGGTGCCTAGAGAGGAGTTGTGGTATTGTATGAGGAAATCAGGAGTGTCAGAAAAGTATATAAGAGTGGTACAGGATATGTACGAGGGTAGTGTGACAGCAGTGAGGTCTGTGGTGGGAGTGACGGATGTATTTAAGGTGGAGGTGGGGTTATATCAAGGATCAGCTCTGAGCCCTTTCTTATTTGCAATGGTGATGGACAGGTTGACAGACAAGATCAGACAGGAGTCCCCATGGACTATGATGTTTGCAGATGACATTGTGATCTGTAGTGAGAGTAGGGAACAGGTGGAGGAGACCCTGGAGAGATGGAAATATGCTCTAGAGAGAAGAGGAATGAAGGTCAGCAGGACTAAGACAGAATATATGTGTGTGAATGAGAGGGAGGCTAGAAGAATGGTGAGGATGCAAGGAGTAGAGGTGGCGAAGGTGGATGAGTTTAAATACTTGTGGTCAATAGTTCAGAGTAACAGTGAGTGTGGAAGAGAGGTGAAGAAGAGAGTACAGGGAAGATGGAGTGGGTGGAGAAGAGTGACAGGAGGTATTTGTGACAGACAAGTACCTGTAAGAGTGAAAGGGAAGGTCTACAAGAGGGTAGTGAGACCAGCTAAGTTATATGGGTTGGAGACAGTGGCATTGACAAAAAGGCAGGAGTTTGAGCAGGATGTGGCAGAGTTAAAGATGTTAAGATTTGCACTAGGTGTGACAAGGATGGACAGGATTAGGAATAAGTATATTAGAGGGTCAGCCCAGGTTGGAAGGTTTGGAGACAAAGCCAGAGAGGCAAGATTACATTACTTTGGACATGTGCTGAGAAGGGATGCTGAGTATATTAGGAAAAAGATGCTAAGGATGAAGCTACCAGGTAACAGGAAAAGCAGAAGGCCTAAGATAAGGTTTATGGATGTGGTGAGAGAGGACAGGCAGGTAGTTGGTGTGACAGAGCAAGATGCAGATGACAGGAAGAAATGGAAACAGGTGATCTGCTGTGGCGACCCCTAACGGGAACAGCCGAAAGAAGATGACGATGATATATATATATATATATATATATATATATATATATATATATATATATATATATAATTATATATATATATATATATATATATATATATATATATATATGTGTGTGTGTGTGTGTGTGTGTATTTATATATATATATATATATATATATATATATATATATATATATATATATATATATATGTATGTATATAACAGTAGCACGGATATGTATTTTTCCGTTATGTTAAATAACTGTACTGTATGATATGTTTGAAAAAGCATTACAAATTCCTACAGCTCAGATGGTGTACAGGTCTGTTACTGTGATTGTAGTGCACAGAGTCCAGGGTTCAAGACTTGGTAGTGATGACTTTTTTTCATTAATGTTAAATGACCATAATGTATGATATGTTTGTAAAAGCATTACAAATCTTTACATCTCTGAGGTTGCAGTGGTACATAGCTGTGATTGTAGTGCACAGTGTCCTGTGTTTGAGACTTGGTAGTATTGATTATTTTGTTGCTTGGCAGAACAAGGGCTGATGGAGACAGAGTGATTAAAGCACTTTTAAGCAGTTGTAAGCAGGTTTGTGTGGTTTTGCATGAAGCTAAGTGATGCTAACAGACGGGAAAGTCATCTTAGCTTCACTTAGCACCTCTTACACCTACATTAATTTTAGTTAAAGAAAAGAAAAAACGCTGACAGGAAAGTGGTGAAATGAGGGCAAGCAGTAGGTAAAACATTAGGAAAACCAGCTAGGGATATGCAGGATGAGTGTAGGAAAGAACCATAGCTATACATTTCTACTGCAGCAACTGATGTGGAAATTTTGGAATTTACAGCTTCACACCCCACAGGGAGGGGTGTTGGTAACACACATTTGTAGAATAATTTGTGGGTAGGTTGATTAATTTCACTGTACATGGGGGCAAAATATAGAGCCATGTATGGAGCAATGTTTTTTGTGGGACAGATGCCCTTTTTTTTAAGGTGAGAGTGGGATGTTGGGGAAGGGCTGTAGGTATGTTTGGGGAGGTAGGTTGGGTAGCATAGGTTGCATTTGCAGACAGACAAGACAGACAAGACAGCAGACAGGGGTGGTATATGACACACGAGGGGGGTACACACCATTGACGGGGAGGGTCATTGGGAATCTGAAGCCCATGAGCCCCCAAATGGATACAGTGGGCCTGAGGTCCCCAACTATGGGCAGTCACCACTGCACCTTCATGGTCTCGAAGGTGGCTGTGCTGGGGGCTGGACAGGAGGGGCAGCCTGCCCCTCAAGGTGTACCAGGTGGCACTCCATCTCAAGCAGCCATCTATCCATTACCATGCAGATGGCACTGCGCACCATACCCCGGAACTGGCGGTGGGTGATGGGTTCCTCTCTGTGCCCATGCCCGGGTGGATGGGCCCCACCCCCTAAGGTGGTTCCACCCAAAGGTGGAGACAGTTTTGGGTTGGGTCCCAGACATGCTGGGGCCCGGTGTCACAGCCAGATTATGCGGGACAGGCAGATTCACCAGGATCTGCCTTCCCAAACATGTTATGGTGTTGATGTTTTAGAAAATACATTGGTTAGTCGTGAACAAAACATTTCAAAATTAGTTATAACAGCATGCTTGGATGTTCCAATTAACTCCATACAACAGAGATGAAATGGTTGTATAGCAAACAGAGCACATGCATAAATTAAACAACAGTATGCATTGTAACAGCATGCCAGTAACCTTGACAACAACAGGCCACCAACAATGGTATTTGAACAAGGTAAATTAACAAGCAACCAATCAAATATATGAATAATAATAGAACACAAGTCCTAGCGTTAGGTTTTGAAAACAACATACCCATAGTATATGAATGATAATTACTGATGCAGATAAGGGGTGGGGGGAGAGACAAAAAGTCCATTAACAACTGTTTAGGCTTCTATTTTTCACAACAGTACTGCTCAATACTCTAGGCATCTACCCTCACTTTACATCTACCTATGGCCTATAGCTTCTGTAGCACAAACATACCTGTTAAACTGGCAGCCTGGAATGGTATGGAGCAAACTGTGACAACTCTGGGTACATGACTAGAGAGGACTCATACATGTTAGAGTTACATATCTGACAAAGAATGGGTACCCTGTACTGCAGGTATGTGAGTGTGCTACTGGCATACTTCACCTGGTTTCCTATCTTTGTCCAGGGTTATTGACAGCAGTAACCACTAGCCATGACAGCATGACACTTGAGACACATGTATTGGGGAGACTGCATGTTGTATGCACCTATCCTGTTGTCATTTGCAGGCATTGGGTTGGACAGTGGAACAGTTATACATGGTGTATCAGTATACCCTTTATACAGCTACTACCAACATTTCTTTACCTGTAAAACCTGTGGAGAAAATATCGGTTAACACTACCTGACTGTTTCTACACTTATTCCTGATTCCTTGTGTGCAAATACGCACACATCTTACTACCACTCCCTAGATTTGAACTGTGTCTGGGTGTGTAAAATTAATAACTAAGTTATTTCACATCACACTGAGCTACTGGGGAACTGCTGTTTCTTGTTTCACTGGTTTCTGCCTAATACTCTCTTGGTTAGACAGTCTGACTTTGTAATCCTGAGATGCATGCATGACAGATAGTATACTGTGCATTAATCCTTTGATATAATGCAATCTGAAAAGCACAGGTTAACATACAGCAATGCTGCATGGGACACACTGTGATACATTACACATTACTATTCTGGGTTCAGAGCTTAGTGCAGTATATATTTCATAAGTCATTTATATTTTGTTTTACAGCTCTACAATCTACAGTTTTTCTTAACAGCTGGTTCTCAGAACAACCTCAGTTAATGCATGCTGTCAAAGTCATATTTGCTGTAGAGAACCTGTCTACATTCTATTTCTACAACTACATGCCAGAGTAAACACAACAGTTTTGGTATAGATCTTTATTACAGTGACATGACACAGTGCTTTAGTACTACATATCTTGTAGACCAATATTAGTTGGACAAACTTTATTTATTTGGTTAACACAATAACAGTATAAGTACTGGCAGTAAACAATGTACTCCTTCTTAATTATTTGCACTATATACTGCAAGACAGATTTGTATTCACCAGCCTGTGTAGGAGAGAGAAACAAATATTATGCATACCTGTCTATCACATACTCAGGCTAGATTTGGTGCAAACTACTTGATTCTGTTACTTACACACTATTGGAGCATTCTGCATCCATGAATCTTGGATCCACTGGGCCAAGAGCGCCCCCTTTCTCTGCTTTATGTCAGCATAATGATGCTGTACCTGCTCTGGTGCGATCACGTGCGAGATGGTCCCAGGCCTCCGCTTTGTATTGTGAGACCTGGTACTTGCCCTGCAGCAGTCTCTCATCATGGTTTTCTACAAGGAGTCTAGCCATGTCCCTGGACTCCTGAATGGCCCAGCACTGCTCCAGAAAGTGCACTCATTCACCAACTTCCGACATAGTATCTGCACAGATCAACTACAACAGGTTCTGGCTGTATTCCTGCATGTGCGGCTTAAATAAGGCCATATTCCCACCCTTTTCTGTCATTGGACCATTTTGATACTGTTGAGCACAGCTTAGTGGTGCACAAACCCACTAAGCTGTGTTGAGCAATGCTTAAAGGGGCAAGTGTTGAGTGGTGCTTAACTGTGTGCAAATCTGCTTAGCTGAATTAACTGCTGCTTAGAATTTATGTCTAAGCAATGCTTAAACCTGCTAAGCATTGCTGCGCACTGCTTAGCATTGCTCAGTTTTCATTTAAAAATAATATCAGGATTATAGATTAATTCATCATTGCTAACATATTATTAAGTATATATGATTTACTTTACATGACATCCCCCTATGTGCTTTCATTACATTATCTTGGGGTGTGACTATACTGTATTGACACCTGTGTTTACATGGGTGATTTCACATGTTATATGCACTCTCACTTCCATTTTGGATCAGCTACACTACCCTGGGTGACAAATATCACTTACTACATAATTTAACATAAAACAAATTAATTTAACAATGCTTTCCCATGTAAAAATAAACTGACTGTCTTGGTACTCAAACCGTGAGCACTGCATGCAAAGCTGGCACTCTAACCACTATGCTATCTCATCATTAGAAGTTTAGCTATACATTTTTATTTAGCTGCTATGAGATGTTTAAGCAATGCTGAGCAGAGGACTGTAATGTGCAAACCCGCTCAGCTACACTTAAAATGAACTTAGAATGGAAAAAAAACAGAAAATTAATAAATTCACTTTATTTACATGTATAAATACTCTTTGTCAGTCACAGTAAGAGCAATTGTAAGGGAACAAATGGGGACAGATTTTAAATATTGTTCTCACAAACTTAGAAAGTTGATAGAATAATAGGTTTTGCATTAGCATGACTTTACCAAAGGATGTGGAGTCTTAAACTGAAACGTTTGTCATTATTTAATGACTCCTCTGCTATTTGCAGGTAGGGACAGATAGATATTTGGGGGAACACATCAAAATATGAAGCAGCATACCTCTCAACCGTACAGATTTTTGCAGAATGTCCAGATTTCTGCCTCATATTTTTGGTTCATTTCTCATTTGACTGTGGTTTTCTAGCAAATCACTGGCAAATCATTCATGGCTTAAGTCAAGTTAGTAAGAGCAATATTTAAAAAGTGTTCCTATTTTTGGGCCTTTGCCCCCCCCCCCATTACTTAAGACTTTGTCAAGATTTCTTGCTCTAAGAGGTTGGAAGGTACATGTGGCAGATGTGGACATTCTGCAGAAATCTGTACAGTTGAGGGCTATGGCTGTATGGCACTTTTGCAATGCAGGGTATCACTGTACCTATCACACACCCTGTGCATTGCTTCCTATCTAAACTTCCTGCTTTCAGTGTCCGCGGACACTGGATGTACCACTGCTCTATGGAGAAAATCAAAAGCCAGCATTCCTGACCTCCTATGGGGAGAATGAGTTAAGGTGGCAGTATATGTAAAAGAAAAGAAAGGACATTTCATGAGCTAAAGACGAGAATAAAGGAGTACAGATAGCAGTATGATGACAATGAAAAACAAGATTATGAAGGCAGTAGTAAAGGTACAGGTGATGCTAGAGACAGCCCTAGCAGAAGAAATAAAGTAAGGAAGCAAGCATCCTTCAGAAATATAGGAAAAGATGGTTATAGCTGTAGACAGAAGGAAGAAAAATATGACAGCTTTTGAGGGGAGGGGAGAGGAGAGGAACGGGTGCATCTAATAGACAGTCGCAGTCATAAAAAGAAAATTCAAGGAGCCTACAGAAGCCTAGTTACAAGGGTCCTGACAGCATACCCTTAAGATACTAAAGAAAATGACAGGTGTACCTAAACAACAAACACCAAAAAAAATACTTTGCCATGACAGTAATGGCATAAAAATAACCAAATACAGAATGCCAATGCTTTAATCAAAACTAATATGGTGATATGCTATATTTTACTGGAAGACAAAAATGAGCATGGTGATTATATGGATAACTCTTCAACTGATTTTGAGAAATGGACAGAGGCCATGATGGTGACACACTACAAGAGGATAACTAAACTGACCCAGAAAACTATAACCTGTACTGTAGTAGCAGGAAAGCCAAGGACTAGATATAGAGACCAAGGCTAGTTATTTTCCTTCAGAAACAACAAACTGCACATTAAGTACCAGCATGGGTTTGTAGAAAAACAGTCATATCATTCCATCTTGATTAAGTTGTATGACCGTGTAACACTAGCATTTGACAGTGGAAAACTGGCTGATGTTGATTTCACTGACTTCAATAAAGCTTTTAGCTCTGTCCCTCACAGAACACTGACAGGAAAACTAGAGATGTAGTTATTGTATATATATACATATATATATATATATATATATATATATATATATATATATATATATATATATATATATGGTTCCACTTCAGAATATCAAATTACTGAAAACTCGAACTTCATATGGTCGAGAACATATGATCAAGTTTTCAGTAACTCAAAATTCCGAAGTGGAATAAATAAAAAAATTTAAAAAAACATCATTTCTGCAGGGGGGCAAGCTGCCCTGCACCATTCCTACTTAAATATATCATCTCCGTGATTGCACTATAGCGAGGAAATGAGAGATCTCCCGTTTGGTGCTTCTGCATACAGCGTGGAACAGGAGATTTCCCTTTTCCCCACTGTAGTGCGATCTCAGAGTTGGTATATTTAAGTAGGGTAGGTGTGGGGGTGCCCCCATGCAGAAACAATGTGCTTGGGTTTTTTTTTTATTCCACTTCAGAATTTCAAGTTATAAAAACTCAATACCGAGTTTTCAATAATTCGATATTCTGAAGTGGAACTATATGTATATATATATATATATATATATATATATATATATATATATATATATATATATATATATAATTATAACATATTTAGTTATAATAGTAGAGAAGTTGATTAAATGGGAAGAGTGGGGGCTGGTGATAGAAAGCAAACAGAAGTAGTTTGAAGAATCCTACCAAAAAAGGAACGTGATTAGTGAGGTTCCACTGGGGGATAGACCTAGGACTAAAGCTATTAGGGACCTTTTTATCGTACATCACAAGGGGGGTATGAACAGGCTCAACCGATTTGCAAATAATACTAAGACAGAAAAGACAGCAGAGAATGGTAGTGCAACCATTCAAAGGAACCTAAAGAGACTGTTGCAATGGTGTTGAAAAGTGTCATCCAAGGTTTAATCGAGGGAACAGTAATGTATTTTTATGGGTTCTAATATTCCAGCATGGATTACCAGCTTGGAGGAGACACCCTAAAAGCAAATATCATAAAAAATACTTTGTCATAACAGTATTAACAGAAATGAATACCCAGATACAGAATGCAAAAGCTATACTCAAACTAATAAGGTGATGGGGTGTATTCTTGGTGGAAGAGAAAAAAGAACAGAGTGATTATTATCTGAAGTACTATGTTCAGTTCTGATGCTGGTACAAGGAAAGGGATATCAAGTTAGTCAAGACGCTGCAGAGAAAGGCCATCAGGGTAGAAAAGGAAAATGAGGACAAGGGATATAAGGAGAGGTTACCGGAGTTAAATCTGTTCTTAGTTGAAATTGTCCAGAAAGGGGAGACAGTTATTGGATCCAGAGACACTTAGAGGACAGTGTGATGTCATACAGCTGAAGAGGTAACATAAAAGAGGAAGGAACACATAACATATGGGTGTGCTTCTCTAAGAACTCGGTGCCATTAACCATTTTTAGATAACTAGTATGTGAATTATTGTGGTCTGTTTCCCTTTCCCTATGAACAATTGCACAGCATGCATATAAAGCTGATGGAGCTGGCAGCACAACAGCTGGCATCTTATGTTCATCCAATTTCAGATGTTGAATACCAGTGTCAGCAGAAGGGCATGTTTGATTCATTTTGTCTTTAACAAACAGTGCAGCCGCAGCCTGTAGGAAATCTTTTTGTAGGCTGAGTTGCCTAAGAACTGCAAACTGCAGATCCAGAAATTTGATTTATTCTGACTATAAGCAACTTATCCGAAAAGTCTGGCAAGGTATAGGGTACATAATTTCTGCATATTGCAGGGGAAGAAGCCCTTAAAGTATGTTTTGAGAATAGGAAAAATAGTATTAAAATGGTGCTGCAAAAGTTTGACATACTGTGAGTGAAGAAAAATGACATGTATTCCTCAATTGTTTCTAACAAGGAAATAGTTAAGTCCCATGGAAAATACTAATATCTGTCTATGAGTTAAAGAAGAAAGCCAAAAAGTATTAGTTTGGTGGGTCACATGATCCTTAGTAACCAACAGAACTGTTTGCGGTACATGTAATAATCACATGGGGCAGATACTGCATGAGACAGGACTGATGTCTGCAGAAAGAATGAAATGACTTTATCCATCTAAAAGAGCTTCCTGAAGAATCAGAAGTATGTAAAGTTGTATGTGAGAATGGAAGAAAGAAAATGAGCAGACACATGCCAATATTGCAGTCCTTCACCATCAGCATCAGACAATCACATCTCGTCATGGCTTGTGGCCATGACAGCTTCACCATAGTTACAGTTCAGAAAATAGGACAAGTGTGCCACTGATAAAGTCTGCAAAAGGTATAATTGTAAGCATGTTAAAATAAATTATACATTACCTCATTAATATTCAACAACCTGACAGCAATTAGCATGCCCATTGTAAACACAGCATTACTCAAAAGAGGAAGCCTAGTGACTCTAGCTATTAATAACAAAAGCTACAGTAAACATTCTCTGCTCCACTAATCAGAGAAAAGAAACATAAGTACTATCAAGTAGCCTTCCCAAGGTAGTCAAAGTGCAGAGACTCAACAATAAATAAATTGAAGACTTGTGTGTGTGTGTGTGTGTGTGTGTGTGTGTGTGTGTGTGTGTGTGTGTGTGTGTGTGTGTGTGTGTGTGTGTGTGTGTGTGAGTGTGTGTGTGTGTGTGTGTGTTGCTTCAGGTCATCAGGTGTTAGCCACTGGGTCAGAAATGTTTTATAGGTTCATAGGCTGGTACTAGGCTATCGACCCTATGGCCTATACAAGCCTAGCCATAAGAATTCTCTGGATATTTCTTCCCACAATATTTACTTCTCTGGACCCCTGTCTAGCAGGGCAACTGACATAATCCCCAGGGTGAATTTCCTATCTCCCATCCAATTATCAAGGTTCCTTTTGAAGAGGGCCAAGGAGGCGCTCTGCTTGATATGTATGGGCAGTCTATTCCAGAGTATGGGGAGTCTCTGTGTCAGGAACCTATCCCTCCAGCATGTTTTGTTCATTGTGATGACAAGGTTTAGATCCCTGGAGCGTGTGGCTCTGAGGGATTGGGATTTCTTTAAGTGGAGCATGTCCAACAGCTCAGGGTTTGACATAGCCTTGTATGTTAAGCAGAGATAGCCTCTGAGTAGACTATATACCACAGAGTATAGCTGGAGTTTTTTTAGACGGTCAGCCTATGGCATCTGGTTTAGACCTGTGATTCTTTTAGTGAGGTATTTCCGTGGCCTTTCCAGCTGTTGCAGATGTCTTGTGACGTACATACCAAATGGGGCATTATACTCTATAACGGGTCTAATGAGGGATGAGTACAGAGGGACAATGACCTCCTTTTTTCTGGATGAAAAGCCCTTAGTGATGAGGTGTGCTACATAGAAGGATTTCCTGACTGTTGTGGCGATGTGGTTATCGAAATTGAGACCACTGCCCACCTGTGTCCCTAAGTCTCTCATCACACTTTCGATGTTTAGTGTACTGCCACCTATGTGGTAATTCATTGGTACATGTTTTTTTCCAAAGGGGATAACTATACATTTCTTGGCATTAAGCTTGAGCCCATGGCTCTGGCACCAGGCATCTGTTTCTGTAAGGTCCTTTTGTAGAATATCCACATCATTTGGGGATTCAATAATACCTCCCAGTTTGCAGTCATCTGTGAACTTTGTTAGCCAGAGTCCCTTAGTGCTGGCCTGTACTTCAGAGAAGTAGAAGCCAAACAAGAGTGGTCCCAGGACTGAACCCTGAGGTAGTCCACTTGTCACTTGTCTGGAGCTGGATTTGGAGTCGGCTACTTTTACAGTCTGGGTTCTGTCAGTAAGCCAGTTGGCAACCCATCGAGTGATGTAGGGATTTATGCCCAGCTTAGTAAGTTTATCTATGATTCCAGAGTGGGGGATGGTGTCAAAGGCCTTGGCGAGGTCCAGATAGGCTGTGTGGACCACCTTACCCTCATCCACAGCTCTGGAGACTGATTTGAAGAAGTCAATCAGGTTCAGGAGACAAGATCGACCCTTCACAAACCCAAACTGGGTGGGGTCCAGTGTTTGAAGGTTGCCAATGTCTTTGTTTATAAGTTCCATGATAATGCGTTCCATGCCCTTGCAGATCAGGCTCGTCAGACTGATGGGGCGGTAGTTCCTGGGATCCAAGGTGGATCCCCACTTGTGGAGTGGGATAACTGTAGCTGTGCGCCACTCAGTGGGCATGAAGCCTGAGGTGAGGCTATGATTAAACATGACAGTTAGGTGAGGTGCCAGTTCATTTTGTAGTTCATGTAGTACACAGCCTGGGATGTCATCTGGTCCCATGGATGCTGTATTCTTAGCTTTGGAATATAAGAAGCTTTTACTTTCGAATATAAAAAATACAAGATTTTGTTTCAAACAGCTGGAAAAGAAGTGCTTTATTTATTGAGTTGCTTACCTGCCAGAAACATGGCATTGTAAAGTGAATTAATTATATGAATGGAAAGAGTGCTACTTTGTTTCATAAATATGAACATATTTGATCTGGGCTGTTTGCCTTGAGTTCATCATATAAATATATAGTTTTTAGTTATATCAGACATGCATGCTTGAAATAAATATCCATTAGCACTGAGAAGTAGAACTACAATGGAGACAAACATGAAGAGTGTGGGTCTAATTAAAAAAGGAACTGAGGCTACTGACTGTATGATTTCTACAGGTTTAATTTCTCCTAGTCTTTTGGGTTTGTAATACATTGACATGAATGGACTCCATTCCTAAATCAAAGTAAGATTAACATTCATAAAATTAGTATTGTTTCTATCTTTGCTGTTAGCCAAAAGTGCTCTTTGCAGCACCTGCAATGTCCCCAGAACTGTATCGGTAGCATATCTAAATATGACTGTAAATTTTCTATGAAACCCATTCCTCCTACTACTGTTGGAACTGTCTAGGCACCTTTCTTCCAGATTTCTCTGGTTTCTATCTGAAACTTCTAGTGTTTTATGACTTTGTATGTAACTCACTGTAATCACTGGGTGAAGCAATTTCAATGATCAATGCTACTTTTGTCTTCTCTTCATGGACTACTATATCCGGTTTGCTCAAATCTATTTTTTGAATTGCTGTTAATATAAACCACATCATTTTGTGTAATTCTTTGGGACTCAAATTTCCAGGGCTTCCCAGCTGCTTCAGTATTGTAATGTTTGCACAACCCCCAATGTAACAGTCTTGCACATTATTATGCCTTTCAGTGTACAAGCCCTCTGCCATTAGTGTATCATACCCAACAAAAAAGATGTGCGACTGTTTCCAATTCTGGTTTGCAAAACCTATATTTGTCTGTTTCTCCGACATGTTCGATGGACTTTGCAAACCAATGTGTATGAAGTCCACTATCTTGGGTTGCCAATATTAACCATTCATCTTTTGGTTTAAATTCACCTCTGCTTAACCATTCCTGCATCAGATCCTGATCAAGATGAGGTTGTTCCAGGAGTTTTCTGTACTTGCAACTATAGTTATTCCTTGCCACATTTCTTGCCTTCTCTCTGATCCTTCACCTTATATTCTTTCTTTTGTTTTTTTTGGCACATTCAGTTACTGTCTGAATTTCATCTCCTTAGGTTCATAGGTTCATAGGTGTGTACTAGGCTAATGGCCTTGGAGCCTTTACAAGCCTAGCCCATAGGATTACACTGGCATTGTGCCAGCTGACCTTAGTTCCCAGTGCCTCTGTCGAGTAGAGCCACTGGAGTCATCTCTGGGGTGAATTTTCTATTTCCCATCCACTCATGAAGATTTCTCTTGAAGAGGGTCAGTGAGGTGCTCTATTTGACATGTATGGGAAGTCTATTCCATAGCATGGGCAGTCTCTGGGTTATGAAACTGTCCCTCCAGCTTGTTCTGTTGATTGTGGTAATGAGGCTAAGGTCTCTGGAGCATGTGGTGTGGAGGGATTGGGATTCCTTTACATGTAGCATTTCTAACAGAGCTGGGTCAAACATGGTTTGTAAGTCAAGCAGAGATCACCTCTAAGTAGGTGATATGAGACAGAGAATAGTTGGAGTTTTTTGAGTATGCCCATATAGGACAAGTGCTTAAGGCCTAGGATCCTCTTTGTGAGGTACTTTTGTGGTCTCTCCAGTTGTTGCAGGTTTCTAGTGAGGTACATGCCAAATGGGGCATTGTACTCAATGACTGGCCCAATGAGGGAAGAGTAGAGGGAGACAATGACCTCTTTCTTCCTGGATGCAAAACCTTTAGTAATGGGATGTGCCACATAGAAGGACTTTCTGACCACAGTGGCAAAGTGGTGGTCAAAAGAGTGGTTGCTGTCAACCTGTGTTCCCAAATCTCTTATAACTCCTGTGTTCAGTGGACTACCATCGATGTGGTAATTCATGGGAACCAGGTTTTTCCCAAAGAGGATAACGACACATTTTTTGCCATTGAGATTAAAATCATGGTTCTGACACCAGTCATTGGTCTCAGTGAGGCCTTTCTGTAGGATGTCAACATCACTTGGGGAGTTAATAATATCTCCCAACTTGCAATCATCTGCAAACTTTGTCAGCCAGATTCCCTTAATGTTGGCCTCGACTTCAGAGAAGTAGATACCAAACAGGAGAGGACCCAGGACTGAACCCTGTGGCACTCCACTCGTGACAAGTCAGCAGTCTGACTTGGAGTCAGCTACTTTCACACTGTGGGTTTTATCTGTGAGCCACTTTGCAACCCACCTAGTGATACAGGGGTTGATGCCTAGCTTAATGAGTTTTTCTATGATTCCTGAGTGGGGAATCGTATCAAAGGCCTTGGCCAGATCAAGGTAGGCTGTACGAACCACCTTGCCTTCATCCACAGCTCTAGTGGCTGACTCAAAGAAGTCAACCAAGTTGAGCAGGCATGATCTACCCTTCACAAAACCAAACTGTGTGGGATCCAGAGTTTGGAGAGTCCCTGTATCCTTGTTTATTAGGTCCATGATGATGCGTTCCATAGCTTTGCATATCAGACTCGTCAGGCTAATGGGGTGATAGTTCCCAGGGTCTGTAGTCACTCCTCCTTTGTGGAGGAGGGATGACTGTAGCAGTGCACCATTTGATAGGGACAAAGCCTGAGGTGAGGCTGTGACTGAAGAGAGCACACAGGTGAGGTGCCAGTTCACTCTGTAGTTCATGTAGAACACATCCAGGAATATTGTCAGGTCCCATAGAAGCTGTATTCTTGGCCTTGGACAGTGCTGTTTTAACCTGTGCAGCAGTAATACTGGGTGCCTGGCAATTTACTGGTATTGTGATTGGCCCTTTGGTGGGGGAGAGAGGGGTAAAGTTGGCACTGAATCTGTCAGCCAGTATATTGGCAATATCTGTTGGCTCAGTATACGAGGTACCATTGTGCAGTAGCTCCGATCAAATCTGGGTATTGCCGTGGAGATTCTTTACATAACTATAGAAGGCCTTGTAGTTGTCTTTACTATCTACTGCAATTCTGTTTTCATAGCTAGCTTTAGAGGATTTGATGAGGGATCTCAACTTTTTGTTGAGGCTGATAAGGGAGTTTTTCCAGTCTTGGGACTTCACCTTATTCCGCATCAGTTTCCTCCTTCTGTAGTAGAATTTGTTTATGACAGGGGACTACCAGATTGGCTTCCTTTTTTTTTGGAGGAGAGCATCTCGGTTCTATTGGGTATGGCGAGATCCATGCATTTGTGTACACGTTCGTACAGTGCATTGGTGTATGATTTGGCAGTCATGCAACTATTCTCTATTTTCATGGGTGCCATGAAGTTAGACACTTCTGTTTTTAGGAGCCCAGAGTTAGCTTTGGAGAAGTTTTTGTGGGGGGGGGGGTTGGGGGGTTGGGAGGGATTTAGATTTTCAAGGTGATTAGTTTGTGGTCAGATCTAACCAGGGAGGAGTTGACTACTGGTGTAGAGCAATGGTCGCCCATGTTAGTAATGACCAGGTCAAGGATGTTGCTACCTCTAGTGGGGGTAAGAACGAGCTGGTCCAGGGCATTGGAATTAATGAATTCCAGGAAATGTTGAGCAATTGTATTGGTACATGAGTAATTTTCCCAGTTAATGAAGGGGTAGTTGAAGTCACCCAGTAGGAGAGTGTTAGATTGGATCCTAATATTCTCCACGGTGCTTGGGAACGTGGAGTGTGAGCCTTGGGACATGGTTGAGGACCTATAGCAGGCGATGACCTGAATCGCTGTCTTACCCAATGTTAGCTGCACCTGAAGTATCTCTGATGCGTTATGTTGGCCTACCAGCCTGGAGGTGTGCACATACTTTATGAATATGGAAACACCACTGCCTTTAGAGCTTCAGTCCAAGTTCTGAGGCCGAAAGGTTTGATTTTCATTCCTGCTTGACACTGATACGCATCTGCTAAACTAAGCAGGGAAGTCATCTTAGACTTGTTCTCCTCATATTTTAAATTGGATCTTGTGAGGTCAGCAGATATATATATATATATAGTCCTATGATTGCAGATCCATACATGTAATCAATTTTGAGGAGGGCCATACCTCATTCAGAATGGGGAATATATAATCTTGGTATACATTGATTTTTATAAGTCATTTGATAAGCATGAAGCATTTTTCTCATTTTCCTGTCCAACTGATTGAATACTTTTGGGGCCACTTAATCACCCCAAAATGGTACATTAGAACAGGAAGCACAAATTGGTTTATAACTTGGACTTTGATTCTGGATGTCAGGACTGTTTTTAGTATTAATTTTAGTCTTCTAATATGTTCCTTAGTAAGTTTTGTTTGCATTTGTTCATGTTTTATTGTTGATCCTTCATAATTTCCAAAATATTTATACACTCCGTCCTGCTCAAGCTCCTGTATATCACACTCTTGTCCTAAAGTGATATTTTCTTGGTGTTGCAACCTGCTTTAAAGTTTGCTTCTGCACATACTTGCAGTTCTTTCAGTTCCTCATTTGATGAGCTATACAGTTTAAAATCATCCACAAAAAGAAGATGCAAAGTATTTATATTTTGTTGTTTTCTGGGAGCAAAATTGTAAGCATGAACTAATCTTAAGTAGACAGCTTAATGTGTTGAGGGCAAAACAAAACAGCAACAGTAACAAAGAATCACCCTGGAATATCACCCTTGGAATTTATCCCTGGGATAATAAAAATATATATATATATATATTATTTTTATTTTTATTTTATTTCTATCTCTCAAATGTTTGCTCTCTGTATTTTGATCTTAGCTTAAACCTACTAAAGGACTCTGTACAAGTTTATCTTAGCTTCAATTTAAACAATGTACTGCAACTCATTTTACTATTAGTATATATTATATGCTTTGTCACTGCTGATGCTTGGAGCTTTTCTCCCCGGGCCTCTACTGAAAATGGACATATATCCAGTTAGACTAGCCCGGTCAACAAATGTAAAATAAATAAATAAATAATGTGTCCTTTATCATGGCTTAGCTGAAGAGAGGTTTGCACTGTTTCATATTCACTGTAATGTAATCAGTCAGTATAGTGCGTATCATACATTTGTAAGCACTCTTTTATCCATGAATGTGGGATGCTGTCAAATGCTTTTTTGTAGTCTATTCATGCCACACTTAGATTCTTCCCCTTTTTACAATTCTCCATTGTGACTTTATTTAACAATAAATAAATTACCATTTTTCTCTGTTGCCATAATTGAGTTTTCTTCTAAATGCCTATAAACTCAATTGGCATCAATTCTAACATATAGTTTATATGTCATCGGAAGACAAGTTATTGGTCTATTGTTTTTAACTTGTAGGTTCACCCTTAAGGAGGTGTATTGTTTTTCCTTTTGTTAACCAGGTTGGTGTCTGTTGGGATGCATATATAAACAGTTATTACTCAGGGCTAAATCTTCTTGTGAAGATGTTAATACTTTTAGCCAGAAGTTAGGTATTGCATCCGGGCCTAGGGTTTCCAGTTAGGAGCTATTCTTAATTTTGTTTCAATTCTTCTGGCCGTTACTTCACCCCATTTCATATCCTATACATTTGAACTTCTTACTGTTTCTTGTACTTCTTCTACCTAGTCAGCATCTCTGTTATGTTCCACAGGGTCTTCATAGATTTTTCTCCAAAATCTATTAAGCAAATTGCCTCAGAGAAACATTCTACTCTAATTGTCTTGCCTTCATGCAACTACATCATGATAAAACAGTTTTTTTAATTACTTACCCCAAAAACTATACTCATCTTAATGACATATTTATTTTTATACATCTTGAAATAGTTATGCTATACTCCTGATTATTGACACGGTATAACATTGTATTGCTACTTAATGCCTTGATATAATCATGTAACATTGCTGTTTAATGCTAATTTAGAATGAAAATTGTATAATGTGTTGGAGCTTTTCTCCCCGGGCCTCTGCTGAACAAGGGCTCTTCAGCTCAGTCGGACAATCCCAGTCAACAAATGTAAAATAAAATAAATAAATAAATAAATGTTCTTTTTTTTGGTAGTAATTCTATAGATTTTGCTTTGTTTCCCAATTCTCTATAAAACATTTTTGGGTCATCAATGAAGTGCTTATTTTATACTTTTCCTTTATATTTATCTGCATATCTTCTAACTTTTTCTGCCTTGGCTGATATCTTTGGTTTATTATTTACAATAGTGTATGATAGATGCTGTTCTATCCTGATACTACATGTTGCTTTTTTCACTTCTAAGTATTTTTGTTGATCTTTCCCTCCTCTGTACTCTTCTAACAGTGACACTTCTTGTCTTAATTGCTTTATAGATGTCCTTGGCTAGGCTTAAAATGGCCCACAAGGGCAATTAGCCTAGTACTAATCTATGAATCTATGAATCTATGAATCTTCCATATCCCTGTTGCAGTATGCTTTACTAAAGGGATTCCCTGCCAAGGGTGACCCAACATCCAGCTAGTATACCAAACCCTTAGGATTTTATATAGCCATTGTACATCATGCATATGCTCCCCATTCAAGGCGTTCGGCATAAAGATGATGTATGGAAGTACATACCTCAGAACTTCTTTGCCACCAGTCCCAATGCCATCTCTGGTTATTGGTCTGAACAGTTCTTCCTCTGTGCTGATTACCAAGCCATGTTTCAAATAAGTGCCCATTTGGAGTTTTCCTCTTATCTTTTCTTACTTCTTTAGTTTTGTGAGTTTACATGTCATCGAGAAAGGGAAAATGTCAGTTTGGAAGGCAGATTCCCCATAAGGATCATCACAAGCAATGTCTCTTTTGTTTAGGTGCTTCTCACAATCATACACAGGTTATATCTGCCAAGTATTTCTTCCTAAGATCCTATGAAATTGTCTCTTCTCCTTGTCTATTTGCCTGGAGAACCAATGTCTTAAATTGTTGGTGCAAGGTAATACGGCGGAATCTTACCATCCTGAAGGTTAGCCACCTACCAAGAAAAAGACCAAAAGAGTTAGGTCTGATTTGGCTGCTATCCTGCCTCTCCCAGACATCTCTCTCAGGGTTGGTGAAAGCCCAAAGAATTGCCCAACTATTCTGTCAGATTCCTCTGCCATAACCATTTCGGAGGCCATCATGGATCTGACTTCTTGCATGTCCTCTGAGGATCTGCAGACATCCATTACAGATGTTGAGGGGGAAACCTCAGCTGATTATTTCAGTGGAACAGTGGGGGATTCTGCAAATACTTGTTCTGGAGGAGATTCCTACAATGTTAATTGCATGTAGACAAGGGTCTGAACCTCTTAGGGTGTTTAGGGCAGTCATCCTGCAAAAAAAAAAAAAAAAAAACAAGCATGTGTCTCCTTCTCCTAAGGATGAATGGCTGTATTTTATCCAGCAGGTTATTTGATGCACTAATGGCCTTGAAGCCTCCCCAAGGAGTTTCTGTCCCTGCTCCCCCTTGATCCTGTACCCCACTGAAGAGACCCGAGAGCAGAACTCCCTTGAATTGGATTCTGGGGAAGAGTCTTTGGCATATTCCCCTCAAATCCCTTCTCCACTGGATTATGGCTCTGAGGAGGAAGTCTTTTTTGGGGATACTATTTCTTCTATGATGAAATTCTTTTTAATGGGGTTGTTCTTAGGCTTCTGACATTCAGAAGAGGTATTATGAGCTCTTCCAGATGGAGCTCCCTAAGCCACCTGCTCTCTCTCCTGTCTTGGCTTCCCTTTTAGATACCTTGTTAGCAGCTTCTGTGGCCTAAGATTTTCAACATCCAGCCTCCCCCCCAAAAAAAAACTAACAGATTTTACAAGGTGCCTGATGAGTGCAAGTTTTTCTACAAATGCCCATCTACTGACCTATCTGTGGTGTCTTTCTCTTCTGACAAACCCTCTAAGCTTTTGCCTTCTACTAAATCCTTCACACAAGGACTGTAGGGCTCTGGAACAGCTGGGCAAGAAAGTATATAGTGCATGTCACTTTGGCTTTTTCGGCTATTAATTACCAGACCAATATGACCAGGTATATCTAAGCCCTTCTTTATCAGGCTTCCCAGGCTATCTCAGACCTTCCTGATTCTCAAGGTAAGGCCTCAGCCCTCTCTTTACTGGGGTCTACTTCACAGGTAGCTCACCAGTCTATTAAATGTAGTTATAATACAGATGATGCCTCCTCTAGAGCTGGTGTTTTTGGTTCTGTTATGCTACTCCTGGCTTCATCTCCAGCTTTTTCCTGATGGTATTAAGGCTAAACTTTTGGATGCTCCTCTTGATAATAAGAACCTGTTTGGTTCTGCATCTGCTGAACTTTTTAAGTCTCTGCAGGATAAGGGTAAGGCCTTGCAAGAATTGAAGTATTTATTTATTTCTCTTATTCCTAAGTTCCAGAGGAATTATCTGTCTAAATCTGCTTTTGTTCACAGACAGCCTCACCCTCTTCCCAAAGGTAAGAAGGGTTCTAGGTGGGTTCATCCTGCTAAGTCTGCTCAGATTCCCACTTCTCAGAAACTTCCTTTTCAAGACAAGCCAGGTTCTATCTGACTGTTTGCTTCCCCCTTTCCTAAGTCAGGTTCCTTTATCTTCATCTTTTCCTGTCTCTTCCCAGCTGGTTAAAGATCACAGGTTTGTTCTGAATTAGTACTTAACAGTATCACTTATACTGATCCTGTTGACTTAGCAGATAGGTTCAGCACAAACTTCACCCCCCTGTCTCCCATTAAAGGCCCTTTTGACATCCCCGATACTTGTCTCGCACCTCACATCTCCATAGATCAAGTGTTACAGGCCCTATCCAAGGCAAAGAACACAGTTTCAACGGGATTTGATAGTATCCCAGTATGTATTCTGCACCATCTCCAGCAAGAACTGGCTTTGCCAATGAGCACCCTATTCAATCACAGCCTAAGTACTGGCTTCATTCCAGCAGAGTGGAGAACTGCCATTGTCATCCCCTTGCACAAAGGTGGTGCCACTACTGACCCTGGAAACTATTGCCCCATTAGCTTGACAAATCTGATCTGTAAAGCCATGGAGCATATTAAGCCATGGAGCATATTATCATGGATCTCATAAACAAGGACATAGGAAATCTCTAAGCACTTGACCCCACCCAGTTCAGATTTGTCAAGGGCAGATCTTGCCTGTTGAACCTGGTTGACGTCTTTGAGACTGTCACCAAGGCCTTGGATGAGGGAAAGTCAGTGCATACAGTTTACCTTGACTTGGCCAAGGCCTTTGACTCAATCCCCAACTCGGGCATCATCGAAAAGCTAATTGTACTTTAAACCACCAGAAAGATGACCATGGTGCTCCAGAACAAAAGTTTTATTTCAGTTGAGCGCTTTCATCTGTTATAAGAACTAGACTTCATCAGAGAGTCTGATGAATTCTAGTTCTTGTAACAGATGAAAGTGCTCAACTGAAATAAAACCTTTGTTCTGGAGCACCTTGGTCATCTTTCTGGTGGTTTAAAGTACAATTTGTTTGTTTGCCTGTAGTTATCATTGAAAAGCTAACACAACTTGGTGTAAATCCCTATCTCATCAGGTGGGTGGCCAACTGGCTCACAGAGAGGACCCTCAACATCAAAATAGGCACCTCCACCTCCAATAGCAGACCTGTCACTAGTGGTGTTCCCCAGGGATCTGTCCTGGGACCCCTACTGTTTGGCATCTATTTTTCAGAGGTCCAAGCAAAGAAAAAAGGCCTTTGGCTGACCAAGATTGTGAACGATTGTAAGTTGGGTACTGTCATTGACTCCCCAAATGATGTTAACATACTGCAAGAGGGTCTTACAGTAAGTAATGACTGGTGCCAAAGTCATGGCCTCAAGCTAAATGCAAAAAAAAAATGTATCATCATACCATTTGGCAAAAACATGACCCCAACTGATTACCACATCAATGGCAACCCCCCTAAGCACACAACCTGTGTAAGAGACCTGGGCACTCAGGTTGATAACAACCTCACATTCAACCATCATATAGCAGCAGTGATAAGAAAAGCCTATTACATGGTTCATCTCATAAGTAAATGGATTGCATCCAGAAAAAAGTAGGTTATTACCTCTCCATACTCCTCCTCATTAGACCAGTAATTGAGTATAATGCTTTATTTGGGATGTACCTCTCCAAACATCTGCACCAACTGGAAAGGCCACTGAAATACCTCACAAAGGGAATCCATGGCCTCCAACACCTGTTCTTTTGTGACAGGATCAAATCACTATCACTCTACTCGGTATCGTACAGCTTGCTCAGAGGTGATCTGTGTCTCACCTACAAGGCAATCTTAGACCCTGCCCTACTAGAGATGCTATATATCTGTAAGTCTAACTCCTCATGCACTACCTGCTCAAAAGGCCTGAATCTAATACGTGACATCAACAAAACCTGCTGGAGAGACAGATTTGTCTCCCAGAGGCTGTCCCATCTCTGGAATAGATTTCCCATACACATCAAACAGAGCACCTTGCTGACCCTATTCAAGCGCAACTTTGATGAGTGGATGGGAAATCACAAATGTTTCCCAAGGGTTCCACCTGTACTCATCATTGATAGGGATGACAGGTGCAGACTGAGGTTTCTTTTTGGGAATAAACTCTTGGCTAGGCTTGGAAGGGCCTCAGGTCGATTAGTCTAGTAATCTCCTATGATCCTATGATCCTATGATCACTCAAGACTTTTGGGGTCTGTCTATCATCTATCAGGGGTACTTCATGGTATGGAAATCCTTTCCTCCTTTTCTGGGCATCCCTCAACATGGTCCTACCTTCTTTGCAGATTAACTCATAGGTTCAGAGGAGGTTACTAGGCTAGTGGCTCTACAGCCTTTACAAGCCTAGTTATTTTAATCCCAAGTATCCCCATCTGTTCTTTTTGGGTAGTTCACAGAACAAATCTGTGCACAGAGTGGGTCTGTGATAATCACTGGCTACCCCTGTCCATGAGGGACATGGGTGACACCCCAGGGGCAAATTTGCAGTCTCCCATCCAGTTATCTAGGTTGCATTTGAATAGGGTCAGTGAGGAGATCTGTTTTATGTGAATAGGAAGTCTATTCCAGAGAAGCAGCAGTCTCTGGGAGACATATCTGTATCTCCAGCATGTTCTGTTACTATCGAAATTTAGGTTGAAGTTCCTAGAGCAAGTGACTCTTGTGCTATTTGACTTACAGATGTGCAGCATTTCCATTAGGGCAGGGATGGAGATCACCCTATAGGCCAAGCACGTCACCTCTTAGCAGCCTATAAGATACAGAGTAAAGTGACAGGGCTTTCAGCCCGTCCATGTAAGTCATGGTTTGGAGTCCCTGTATTTTCTTAGTGAGAAACCTCTGAGGCCTCTCCAGCTGCTGCAGGTATCTGGTGAAGTACATGCAAAAGGGGTGCATTGCTGAGGGTCAAGTACAGTGGAGTTATAACATCCCTTGACCTGGATGCTATGGCCTTGCTTATGAGGTACACTACATAGAAGGCTTTTCTTACCACTGTGGAAACTTGGTGGTCAAAGTTCAGATTGCTATCAACCTGTGTTCACAAGTCTCACACCACTGGGTTGGAACTCAGAAGGTGCTGTCGATATTGTAATTTATAGGGAATTCCATTTTGCCAAAGGGAATAATAATGCATTTTTTTGCAGTTAGTTTTAGACCACGGCTTTGGCACCAGTCATTTGTTTGTGTTAGCCCTTCTTGTAATATGTTGACATCATTGGGGGACTCAATGATTGCTCCCAGTTTGCAATTATCAGTGAACTTGGTGAGCTAAAGGACATCTACTTTGGCATGGACTTCTGAGAAATAGATGCCAAAGAGTAAGGGGCCTAGCACAGACCCCTGTGGTACTCCACTGGTGACGGGTCTACTACTGGAGGTGGAGTCACTAATTTTGACAGAATGTGTTCTGCCGGTGAGCCGATTGGCTACCCATCTAGTAATGTAAGGGTTATCCCTATCTGAGAGAGTTTCTCAATGATGCCAAGTGGAGAATTGTGTCGAAAGCCTTGGCAAGGTTGAGATAGGTAGTATGCACCATCTTACCTTTGTACATGGCTTTGGAAGCTCTTCAAGTTTAGAATTTAGCTGTCCAGTATCAAGTGACTCTTCAAGTTTTATATATTCCTTCAGAGCAAAACACAGTGGCAAACTCTTTGAGCAGGTTCAGAACACAAGCACACAAATGGATGCTCCACAGAGATGTGTTTCTGGACATTGTCCATCAGTTGGGTACTGCTCAGGTAGATCATTTGCCTCTTCTTTGAACAGACAACTTCCTCTTTTTTGCATCAGAGTCCCCGGTATGCTGGTTTGGAAGGTGGATGCCCTGTCTTTTTCTTAGAAGAGGATGTTTCTCTATGCCTTCACTCCCCTTCTCCTAATTCCAAGGGTCCTGCTCAGGCTAGAGTTATGGAGACCAAGTCCATTCAGTCCCCCCTTTACATCATGTTTTCCAGTTGTTTGAGGAAAATGTGTGAAATTGACATCAGGCACATTTTAAATCAACCTAATATGAATACGTTTTGTAATATCTCATCCAACGACTGTAAACATTTGATGTAAATTTGTTCTGATAACAACACAAGAGTACTGAAACCAGATGGGGGTGGGGTGGGCTGGTCATCATGAATAAGGAAATCTATGTAGGATGAATAAATGTAATGCTTATGGAGGATACATATGAGGAAGTATCCCAGAATTAAATAAATATTGCCTGTACCAAAACACATTTAAATTAGAAGACATGTTACTTCAGGGGCAAATTACTAAGAATGAAAATGATTATATGTGGAACAATAAGCCAGTGATGCAAGTATATTTGGCATCCCAAAAAGTCATGAAAGTTTTGATAATCCACCATTGAAATCTATAGTGGCTGTAGCTAGTTCTAAAATGTAGTACCAAATTCAGCCAACAATCCTAGAAAAGTGCTAGAAAGTACTAGGACATTACTCCGGAAAGACTTTATTAATTCATAGGAAGAAAACATATTCAAATAACTTCCTCAGTTTTTCCAGTAATCACCCTATTTATACGAAAAAGGCAGTCATTAAAGGCCAAATGGTAAGGGCTGCCAGGATGATTACTTTGGATAATGAATTTTTGGATGAAATTAAGTTTATAGGAACTATGCTTTGAATAGAGATTATCCAAAAACCTTAGTAGACGCCATTTCAGGGGAAGTTATAAGGAAGAGATTATTAGGTATCTATAGCCTATTATTAAAGCAAGGGAATCACTGTGATGAATAAATATGAATTCAGAAGGTGATGGAACATCAGTATTAATTAATCCGAATGGTATAAATAAAATTAATAATATTGGTATAAAAGGGCCAAAGGAAAAGAAGGATATATATTCATGTAATAGTTTAATTACAACTTTTACAGACGATAGTGCCAATATAGCCAATATTATGAATAAAAATTGGGAAATTATCTCTATGGACAAGGACATAAGCCAAGCAGTTGGTACCGTCCGAATATTGTATACAAAAGGGCAAAAATTTGAAGGATTGGTGCAATTCCTTTAGTAAAGGAGAAAAATGGCAATCTGGGAGTATGAAAAAATGTGGTATGTGCAGTCAGTGTAGATATATTTTGGAATGTGACAATATTGTACTAGGTAGTAAAAATGTTTCTATAAAAGGCCGCTTTAACTGTAATACAAGAGGGGTAGTTTATGCTGCTAAATGCTTGGATTGCACAGCTTATTATACTAGTAAAATGGAATGAAAATTAAGGCAGCATATTTACGATCATTATTATGACATTAGAAAGGTTAAGTGTACCAATGCCCTGTCAAGACATATAGAAGAAGATGATGGCCATAAATTTGGATTTGTAATCCAAGAACAGGTAAAAAATGGCCCAAGGGATGGCCCTTGGCAAATATTATTAGAAAATAGAGAATATTGGTGGCAGATTTATTTAAATGCCACCCTAGTACCTGGCATTAATGATGCAGTAGCTTTATCTAGTGTTTTAAATCTCAAAAAGTGTTATAGATAAAAAAAAATATCTTATTATTATTGTAATAAATTATATGAGGAGTGGGATATGTACATGTATGTGTTATATATGTTTTGTATGTTTTATATGTTTTACATTTTAGCTTCATTTTATGACTTTTAAGCCAAAAAAATGGATGCTATATGTGCCCTGGGACTGAATGGGTCATGCTCAATTAATGCTATGTTGAAATTGAAACATTATGATTATAATGATTGATTGGATGGTATTATTCATGTGACTTTGAATAGATGGTATTTAAATGTGATTTTATTGAGTGTTTTTTTATTCTGATGAAGTTCCCAGTTGAAGGAATGAAGGCGCTTAACAGGTTGAATAAAAAATAGTTTCCTGGTATTTAGTGACTGGTCGTTTGTGCACTACTGCAAGTTTTTATTGTGTATTAGCCATAGAACAAAACACTCATCCACCTACTTGCTTAACTGAATAAACTACTGGAAACTTCAACAAAGTGTTGTTATTCCTCCCACAGGGAGGGTATCAGAGAGAGAGTCTCGTAGATCTGCTAGCTACAGTGATTTTATCTGGAATAATCCTTTATACTCTGTCTCTTCACTGTTGCAATATTCACGCTCTCCCTCCTCCAACTCCTACTCTACTCCTTTCCATTATTTCTTTCTAGATGCACATGTTCCTCCTACCTCCTAGGACTGTTGTTCCTCCTGGGGCTATTCAGTTTTGTAGTATGTAGATTCATGTGTCACCTTTGTGTCCCATGCCTTGAGCACTGAACATACGTGTGATTTACAATGTCTATATAAAATCCTAAGGCTTTGGTATACTGGCCGGATGTTGGGCTACTCTTGGCAGGAAATCACATTAATATAGAATACTGCAACAATGAAGAGTAAGACATCTACTGTTATGGTAAGATTTTACACAACTGTACTTTTTCTCTATTCAGTACTTCCATGATGGTATTTGACTTCTTCCCTTCCTTTCCCTTATTGCCGTGTGTTTTGTGGTAAGACTTTATCTGTTATTAATTTAATTGCACAGTGATGTATACTATTTACTTCTGTTATATCTCATTAATTTCTGTGGACAGTCTTGATTACTCTATTCATTTGTTTTATCAGACTTCTAACATTTTGGGACTTATTGACCTTCTATAATCTATTTCTTTCATTGGTCTATGTCTATCTATCTCTTCCCTTAGATCATTTTCTTCTAAACTAAGGGCAAATTCTTTGTTCTCCATTTCCTGCGGGCATTCTACAGAAAGTTCCAGAACAATTTCCTGTGACATATTTTCTTCAGCTTCATCCTGAATCATTCATTGCTCTTTCATATGGGAACTCACTGGCCTATCACTCCACAACACTGACAGCATCAACATTGCCACTGTCTCCTGCTCCTTCTCTTGCTGTGCAACTCCAACTGAACTTTTGTACTGGTTTCTTAGTGAAGGCTTCAATATATCTTTATATGATAGCTGATTAGATGCTTCTTATTCCATCAATTTCTGCTTAATTTGAGGACTCATTGTTCCCAAAGTTGGATTTTCTACACTAAATCCTTCACTTTGCAGATAATTCAATAACTTCAGTTTCTATTTCTTTAACTTCTGCATTACTAATCCTCTTTTCTACCTCCCATTTTTGTTCTCCTATTTTTTTGTATTGCAAAATGTTCCATATCTGGATGCCTTTGCTTGTATTTCTTTTCCAATATCTTTGGTGCTGCCTTTTTGATGGATTTCTTTTACTTTCTCCTATGCATAAATATTGCACCATATTAAATTTCTTTTTCTTTCCCATGTCCATATTTCTTCTTTAGATTTTCCCACTCCCCCTGTTTCTCCTTACTTTGGGGACTCTGTTCCATCATGCTGTAACATAACCTGTGTTAGAAATTCTACACGGAATGCTTTACTTTGCAAGTATTCCATGATTTCAGCTTCTATTTGTTTAACTTCTAATTTACTAATCTTCTGTTCTACACTCACCTTTGTGATCTTTTTTTTTTTTTTGTATTGTGAAATTTTCCATATCTGGGTGCCTTTGCCTGTATTTCGCTTCAAATATCTTTGGAGCTCCTTTTGTTGTATTCATTGCTTTTGCTTTCTTCTTTGCATAAATATTGTACCATATCAGATCTCTCTCTCTCTTTCCTATGTCCACGTTTCTTTTTATACCTTTCAAAAATCTCTAGATTTTGTTCTTTATATTTTTGCATTTTCTCACTCACTTCTTTTTCCAAATGGCCCAAGGTTTCTTGGTTTATATATTTTTAATGAATCTGTTGTATTAATGAACACAAATTTGCATTTGAAGTTTTTGACAGTTTTTCTTGTGCAAGTATTTTTATTTCCTTTAATTTCTCTCTTAATCTTTTTGTGTATCTTCTATCAAGAAATGCTAGGCTTCTTGCATAATAGTAACAATACATAATTTGTTTCTTATCCTCAATACTCCACTCTATCATCTTTTTGGCTCTTTTTTCTCCAGGCAGTTTTTGTGAACTACTACTTCCTTGTACAGCAGGGAGGCGATCCTCCCGGTGAGCCTGGTCTAACCCATTGTAGGAATGTTTCTGCAGCTTGAGGATTCTACACTGTTTTTTTTTCCAGTCCTGGCACCAGTGCACCTACCAGGATTGGACACTTTTTTATCTTAAGACTTGTGCACCCAGCTGTCTTTTTTTATTTATTTAACCTACTTCTGCCTGTGATATATGCTATATAAAATGCAGTTTATATATCAGTGTCATCTTGGTGAGATTTTGTAAAAACAGGGTCCACCTCATGAAGGCGCTCACCAAGACTTGAGATTGAATTCAGTTCCAGCAATACAACTCTCCTTTTCTTGCAGATTTTATCATCTCTCCATTCAGACAAACATAAAGAGCATGGGTCTCATTAAGAAAGGAACAGAGGCTACTGACTATGTGATTAGTATGGTTACAGTGCTGAATCTTAAATTTTATATAGGCACATATCTGGTAGAATTTAATAAAGTTTTAAAGTTTATACTCTTTATACTATAGAAGAATTGGTTACTACCAAGCCAAACATAAAGTATTTCTCTGTAACCAGAAAATTTGGCAAATTATGTTTGACAAGAAAAGTTCCAAGCTGTATGCATTTTAATATACCTGTAAGAACATACAAACCCTTCAAATAGCATCATCATCAACAACAACTCCCTTTTTCCCATTTTCTGTGCTGGGTGTTGTGTCAACTGTTACAATCTCTCTCTCTCTCTGTATTAAATCCCACTCTCCTGCCTTCTTCGACACTCATGCCTGATTGTCTCAGGTCTTCTCTCACACAATTAATCTACCTCTTTGCTGGATGTCCTCATTTCTTCTTACCTTCTTCCAGTCAATCAAAAATCTTCTTCACTAGATTGTCTTATGTTTTTCTGCCCATGTGCCCAGACCACCACAGTCTGTTCTCTTTGATTTCTACCCCCCTCCCCCATTTATAAAGGGTCAGGTAGTAAGTAATGGTACAAACAATACCAACAATGTTAATTTTGATACCTAAATGGATGAAATAGGTGACAATAATGAAATTCTTTAAAGGTGGTTACACCGAGGTGCTAGAAAGACCATTGAATAAAAGCTGATTTTTTTATCTTTTCACTTGTTCCTGTTTGTTACCACATTTGGATCTTTTGGTTGTGCTATATTTGGTGGCAGGGAAAGTTGTTAGGTGACAATAATGAATTTGAAGATATAGCTGACCCTTTAGAGTACCCCCTTTGAGGAGGTCCCAGAGGTTATTGAACAAAAGGAGGGGAAATGTCAGACAACAACTGCAAGCTGGGCTGGGCAGGACAGAGGAAGGAGGAGAGGGAGAGGGAAGACAAAATTTGAAAAGTTGTTTATAATTCCAAGGGTGGCTTTAAAATCTTTAACTATAGTGATGCTCCAATTACTAGTGAATGGGCCGACCTATTGGAGAAAGGTTTGATCTTTGTCCCAACAAGAGGTGCTGATGTAGTGGAGACATTGTTACAACTGAAACTTTTTTATAGGAAACTTAGACTTGCTTTTTTGTTTAGGGGGAACAATCCTGACATATTTTCAGGTATGAGAAGACCCAGTACCTTTATTCCACCTATACACCCTGTGGTTGGTATTTTTGAAAAATTGTGTGAAAGTGACATCAGAATCATGAAAAAAGACAGAAACATGCAAGGGACTCATTCTAATATTTCAAAATGGGAAGCAGAACTACTGAGTAGCATTAGTACTGACAACAATTTAAGAGTGATGAAACCTGATAAGGGTGGGGGATAGTTGTGATGAATTCAAATGATTATGTTCGCAAAATGTCATTTTTATTATACACTGACACTTAGACATTTCAAGGAATGAGTTAAATATAGCTTATAAAAATATACATTTGATGTTAGAGGACATGTTGTTAAACCAAGAGAGTTCTCATGATGAATATAACTTTTTGAAAGTCCCTACCCTAAGATACCCATCATATTCAGTATCCCAAAAGTTCATAATGATTTAAACATCCCCTTATGTCCCATTATGGATGCAAAGGTGTCTATCACACTCCCTCTGGTTAAGTATATTGACCAGAGTATTAAGGGGATACTAGATACATTTGTTTATTTCTATAAGGACTCGTGGGAGTTTTTATCCAAAATAACTAATGAGATTTACTCTGACGACCTTTGGTTTGTTACTATTGATGTCTGTGATATGTACTCAGTTATTCCCCATCAAGAAGGACTAGAATTGTTTTTGAGTTCCTGTCAGAAATCTCAGAATTAAACTCAGCTAAGTTGTCCATACTCAGGTCCTTCATGGAAGTGGTCTTGGAAAATAATT
Source organism: Protopterus annectens (assembly GCF_019279795.1). Classification (NCBI taxonomy): domain Eukaryota; kingdom Metazoa; phylum Chordata; order Ceratodontiformes; family Protopteridae; genus Protopterus; species Protopterus annectens. Next base: position 1,592,011,198 of record NC_056741.1, read on the forward strand.
TTCTAATTTTAAAAAATCAGTTGTTCAAACAGACTCAAGGAATGGCAGTGGGGGCAATATGTGCCCCTATTTTTCCCAATATTGTTCTTGCCCAATGGGGAAAAACTTCATGTATGTAGTTCTAAATTCAAACATTCTTGGATTTTGTATGGTAGGTACCTGGACAATATTATTTTTTGGAGAGATAACCTTAGTAGGCTGGATGAATTCTTCCAGTATCTAAATTCAACTACCAGTTTTTTTTTTAAGATTAAAATGGAGGTCCAGGAACAAAAAGTAAATTATTTAGACATGAGTATTTAAAAGAACACCGTACTGCACAGGTTTGAATCAATCTTATATAGAAAACCAACATACTCAAATTTCCTCCTTCATTATGTGAATTGTCACCTTATACACCAAAACAAATCCCTTGTGAAGGGACAGTATGTTAGGGTGGCAAGAATGGTCACAGATGACAAATTATATGCAAAAGAATGTGAAACACTTCAAGATATGTGAAAGAAGAGGGGTTACCCAGTATTTTTGATGCAACACATTTTTCCTGAAGTGTCTAGAAAGGAGGAGTAGGGCATGTACAAACTGTTACTTGGGTCTGGTGCAGAACTTATTCCTGTTGGGCATCAGATAAGATTGCAAGAAGCAAAGAGACAATTTCAAAGGTCCTTGATCCTTCTATATGATCTACAATTCAATGAGATGCAAAGTTTTGTGCAGAGAAACTGGAATTTATTCAAAGTTGACCCAGAATATTTGAATATCGTAGGTGACACGCCTTGTATCATTGATAAAAAAGACATCAACTTTAAGACATTATTTGAATTTACCCATTTAGAAAAAAAGAGAAGGACATATGGTAAAGTGTGGAAACTGTTCACAGTGCAAATTTATAGCAGAAGGGGAGAGTTTCAAGATACCAGGACTAGGTTATGTGAGGTTAACAAAACAATATTTTTGTTACTCAAAGGGAGTAGTATACATGGCCAAGTGCCAATTATGTGACAGTTATTACATAGGGAAAACTAAGAGAACATTTAAGAGCAGGATTTACCAGCACCAATATGACATACATCTTCTTCTTCTTTCAGCTTTTCCCAGTTAGGGGTCGCCACAGTGGATCACCTGTCCACTCATGATTGGCAGTGAAGTTTTATGGTGTCAAGTTGCAAGCCCAACCTTCCACAGAAGGCACACACTCACACACAGGGCCACTTTAGAGTGTCCAATCCACCTACAGCATGTCTTTGGGATGTGGGAGGAAACCAGAGCACCCGGAGGAAACCCACGCGACCACAGGGCATACATGTAGACTCCACACAGAAGACACCCCAGCTGAGAATCGAACTGTAGAACCTCTTGCTGGGAGGTGACAATGCTAACCGCTGCACCACCATGGCTGCCCTACCAATATGACATACATAGGATGAAAAAAATGTACTTAGTAAACATGTAAAAGCACACCATAGGCATTATTTTAAATATTGTATTATTGACCATGTTGACCTATGACGCAGAGGGGGTCCTAGTGATGATTATTTAGAGTACAAAGAACTTAAAATGTAATGCCACAGAACCACTGGGTTTAAATGAGAATGTTTCCCTGGCCTGCTTGTTGAGACTGAAGTCTACGAAACACGGAGCCCAGACTCACAATGTTCGACCAGATACTCAACCAGCTCCTCAAATCACGTACTGTTTAAGCGTTTAATTGTAAAATCCACTTTTCATCAAGGAAACACCTCAACTTCTTCAGAACAATCAGACATTGTAATTCAACCCATTTAAATACAATAAATCCAAGTCACATGTTTAAATACATCAAATCCATTAACATTTAAAAATATATTATCAATCAGTACATAGTTTATATTACAAACTTCTATGATTAAAAATATATATGTGTATATGTTATGAAAAAGTCTTTTCTTTCTTTTATGGAGAAAATGTATTATGAAAAGGTATATTGTAAAAAGTATATTATAGAAAAATGTTAAATATTAAAATGTTAAATATTAAAATATTAAATACTAATTAATATTTTTAAACAATGTTGTCACAAAATGTTGTCCAAAAATATTATCAAAAAGTTGTCCAAAAATATTACCAAACTCACAACTATATAAAACACTTGAATGTACTATAATCCATGTGAATTCTAAAACTTCTATATATGACTCACTTTTAATGAAATAAAATAAAATATTATGAAATATAATAAAATGAAATATTGCAAATATACTATCTTCCTAATGCCCATAAACACACCACTCATTAATTCTTTGATAACCTACTTTATCTCATTAAATTCTTTAAACGCAGGATACACATAATTGAACATGTTTCGTTCAAACCTGGATATTGGCAAGCATTTAACCTTAGTTGCCAAAGTAATTCACTATTTTCTAATTTTAATGATTCAGGTCCTCCCCTCCCATCACTCCTTAGCTGATGGATGACCCCAAATTTAAATGTATGCCCTGGATGCTCATTCACATGCCTAGCCAATGCATTTTCCAATTTACTGTTATTTATACAGTAAATGTGTTCATAAATTCTTTTGCCCAGCTTTCTATCCATCTTACCTATATAGAAAGCTGGGCAAAGTGTACACTTAGCCAGGTAGACAACTTGTTTACTTGTACAGTCAAATCTTCCTGGTATTTTAAATTTCCTATTCCCTATAGTACAATAAGTGCTTGTGTCTATATATTTACATATACGGCACATCCTACACTTAAACATCCCATCTCTGTTACTAGATGTCCTAAATTTAGTCTCTAAAATAAATTTCAAATTATTTCCTCTCCTAAAAACAACTTTAGGCAGTAGAGGAAATAAACCCCTAAAATGGCCATCCTTCATAAAGATGTCCCAGTTCTTTTTAATGATACTTGATACTTCAAGTGAATCGATATTAAAGGTAGAAATAAAACTATATGGACTGAAGGATTGTTTCTCTAATCTAACCCAGGAATTATCTTGTGCTAATTCACTCAAAATTGGGCTGTATACACCTATGACTCTTTTATGTTGGACTTCACTCATCAATTCATGTATTAAACCAAATGGATAACCTCTCTGGGAAAAGAAGGACAGTAATAATTTACATTCATCTTCAAAGTCTTTATCATTAGAAACCATTCGGGCAGCTCTGACCAATTGTCCCTTTACCACAGATCTTTTTTGAGATAAAGGATGACAACTGGTATAATGTAAAAACATATTTGAGTATGTATCTTTCCGATAGATCTTAGACACATACATTTTTCTCTGATTGTCTTTACTGAGTTCCACATCTAAGTATACTATTTTGTTGTTACTGTAAGTTGATGTGAAACTCAGAAAATGAGTGCTGTCATGAAGACACTCAAGCATTCGTTGCATCTCATCAACCTTACCATCGAAAAGAATAAAAATGTCATCAAGAAAGCGAGTGTAAAACTGAATTTTATCTTTGTATAAAGGGTTGTTGAACACAAACTCTCTCTCCCAATGGGCCATAACCAAGTTTGCAATGCTAGCCCCACATGGAGAACCCATAGCCACCCCTACTTTCTGTTGATAAATTGTCGAGTCGAATAACACAAAATTATATGATAAAACTGTGTCAATAAGTTCTTCAAGAAGTTTAATCTCTTCAATAGGAGCTCCCAGGAAACGCAGCATATTTGCAACCCATTCAATGGCCTCTTGGTGGGGTATAGATGAGTATAAATCTTTCACATCTATTGTTACAAACAAATAATCCCCACTATATCTCAGTTTGTTTATGTTTTCTAAAAAGGACCATGAATCCTTTGAGATTTGTGTTTGCTGTTTTACATATTTCTTTAAGATATTGTCAATTACCTTTGCACAAGTATAAGTAATACTATTTCTACTGTCCACCAATGGTCGCATTGGTGGACATTCAATATTTTTGTGCACTTTTGGAATGCCAAATAAGACAGGTAACCTAGGTGCTGGTTGGGTCATAAAATTATACATGATTTTATCTATCCTTGCTTCAATGTATAATTCCTCTATTAATGCCCTAACTCTTCCATATGCACCATTTAATTCATTTCTGGATACCTCCTCATATGTGTCACTTTCAAGTATATTCAACATTCTATTATTGTAGTCAACAATATCCATTATTGCCAAACCCCTGCCCTTGTCCGGTTTCATTATACGGACTTGAGCTTGACCTAAAAAGGTCAAAAAATCTCTCTCCTGCCTACTAGTGTTAAATTGTTGTGGTTTAGTCAGGGGCGGCTTGTGGCATCGGGCTGCCGGACTGCAGCCCCCTCAAACTAAAAATTAAAAAAAAAAAAAAAAAAAATTATTTTTTAAAATTTCGCGGACTTCGCGCATGTGCAGTAGTCCCGACTAGTCAGGACTATGTGCATGCTCAAGGCAGTCCGGCTGTCCCCATAGAGGGACTCAAGGAGACGTCTGTGCACTTTTAAAGTGCACAGACACGCTGGGAATATTTATTGCGTCCGGACTGCAACAGCAGCAGTCAGAACATCGGGAGGGAGCTTTTACTTGGAATCTCGTCGGGAAGGAGCTTTACTGGGATCTCGCGGGTCTTTGTGAGTATTGCGCGGGCAGGATATGGTATGGAGAACAGACAGGTAAGTGTATGGTGCAATTTACTTTATGTGTTGGTGCTTTTAACTAGATAGATTTGTGTTAGCTGGTGCTTTTAAGGGAGGGAGTGTGTGTGTTAGCTGGTGCTTTCAAGGGAGGGAGTGTGTGTGTTAGCTGGTGCTTTCAAGAGAGGGAGTGTGTGTGTTAGCTGGTGCTTTCAAGGGAGGGAGTGTGTATGTTAGCTGGTGCTTTCAAGGGAGGGAGTGTGTGTGTTAGCTGGTGCTTTCAAGGGAGGGAGTGTGTGTTAGCTGGTGCTTTCAAGGGAGGGAGTGTGTGTGTTAGCTGGTGCTTTCAAGGGAGGGAGTGTGTGTGTTAGCTGGTGCTTTCAAGGGAGGGAGTGTGTGTGTTAGCTGGTGCTTTCAAGGGAGGGACGAGGGAGTGTGTGTGTTAGCTGGTGCTTTCAAGGGAGGGAGTGTGTGTGTTAGCTGGTGCTTTCAAGGGAGGGAGTGTGTGTTAGCTGGTGCTTTCAAGGGAGGGAGTGTGTGTGTTAGCTGGTGCTTTCAAGGGAGGGAGTGTGTGTGTTAGCTGGTGCTTTCAAGGGAGGGAGTGTGTGTGTTAGCTGGTGCTTTCAAGGGAGGGAGTGTGTGTGTTAGCTGGTGCTTTCAAGGGAGGGAGTGTGTGTGTTAGCTGGTGCTTTCAAGGGAGGGAGTGTGTGTGTTAGCTGGTGATTTCAAGGGAGGGAGTGTGTGTGTTAGCTGGTGCTTTCAAGGGAGGGAGTGTGTGTGTGTGTTAGCTGGTGCTTTCAAGGGAGGGAGTGTGTGCGTGTGTGTTAGCTGGTGCTTTTAAGGGAGGGAGTGTGTGTGTGTGTGTTAGCTGGTGCTTTTAAGGGAGGGAGTGTGTGTGTGTGTGTTAGCTGGTGCTTTTAAGGGAGGGAGTGTGTGTGTGTGTTAGCTGGTGCTTTTAAGGGAGGGAGTGTGTGTGCGTGTGTTAGCTGGTGCTTTTAATGGAGGGAGTGTGTGTGTGTGTGTTAGCTGGTGCTTTTAAGGGAGGGAGTGTGTGTGTGTTAGCTGGTGCTTTTAAGGGAGGGAGTGTGTGTGTGTGTTAGCTGGTGCTTTTAAGGGAGGGAGTGTGTTAGCTGGTGCTTTTAAGGGAGGGAGTGTGTTAGCTGGTGCTTTTAAGGGAGTGTGTGTGTTAGCTGGTGCTTTTAAGGGAGTGTGTGTGTTAGCTGGTGCTTTTAAGGGAGTGTGTGTGTTAGCTGGTGCTTTTAAGGGAGTGTGTGTGTGTGTGTGTGTGTGTGTGTGTGTGTGTGTGTGTGTGTGTGTGTGTGTGTGTGTGTGTGTGTGTGTGTGTGTGTGTGTGTGTGTGTGTCTGTGTGTGAAAATGCCCCAGGTGCTCATGGTGGTGTGGTAGGGAATACCTCAGGCTTGAACCCTGTATGCAGGTGTTAAAGACTTGAGTTCCCTACCCACCACCATTTGTAAAAAAATTGCAGATTTTTGCCTCATATTTGATCTGATCTGTTCCTCATAATATCTGTGGTTTGTAAATGTTGCAATGCTTGATATTTGATGGTGTAGTAGTAGCATTGTTGCCTCACAGCTGCAGGTTCTCAGGTTTGATTCTTGGCTGGGGTTCCTTCTTTGTGGGGTCCGTATCTTCTCCCTGTGTTTGTGTGGGTTTGCTTTTGTGTCCTCCCATGTTACAAAGACATGTCTGCATTATTTCTTCCTGGGCCTCTGCTGAAAATTGTTTTTTGTTCCAAGTCAGACTGTCCTGATTAACAAACGTTAAATAAAATTGACAGGCATTTGAATTTCAGACTTCAGGTTTCTGAATGTTTAATTCCTTGCAGATTTGATGGTGCAGAGGTAGTATTGTTGCCTCACAGCTATAGGTTTTCTGGTTTGATTCTTGGTTGGGGTGGCTTCTGTGTGGAGTCTGCATCTCCTCCCTGTGTTTGTGTGGATTTGCTCTGGTGCCCTGCCATTTTACAAAGACGTGTCTGCAGTATTAATCCCTCGTCTCTGCTGAAAATTGTTTTGTTCTGTCCGCAGTAAAATTGACCGGCATTTGAATTTCAGACTTCAGGTTTCTGAATGTTTAATTCCTTGCAGATTTGATGGTGCAGAGGTAGTATTGTTGCCTCACAGCTATAGGTTTTCTGGTTTGATTCTTGGTTGGGGTGGCTTTTGTGTGGAGTCTGCATCTCCTCCCTGTGTTTGTGTGGATTTGCTCTGGTGCCCTGCCATTTTACAAAGACGTGTCTGCAGTATTAATCCCTGCGTCTCTGCTGAAAATTGTTTTTGTTCTGTCCGCAGTAAAATTGACCGGCATTTGAATTTCAGACTTCAGGTTTCTGAATGTTTAATTCCTTGTAGATTTGATGGTGCAGAGGTAGTATTGTTGCCTCACAGCTATAGGTTTTCTGGTTTGATTCTTGGTTGGGGTGGCTTCTGTGTGGAGTCTGCATCTCCTTCCTGTGTTTGTGTGGATTTGCTCTGGTGCCCTGCCATTTTACAAAGACGTGTCTGCAGTATTGATCCCTGCGTCTCTGCTGAAAATTGTTTTTGTTCTGTCCGCAGTAAAATTGAATTTCAAACTTCATGTTCTTCAGAATACATAGTAGCACAACCTTTTTTTCTAGCAATTTTCTAAGTTTATAAGATGAATATTTTAAATTTGTCCCTATTTTTGGGACTGTATTCCCCCATTATTGGCTTCGTCCAGGTTTTTGTGCTAAGGTTGACAGCTATGGCAAGAACTGAATTCACTGAATATGTTTGAGGGCTGTATTCCCTCATTACTGGGTTTGTCCAGGTGTTTTGTACTAAGAGGTTGACAGCTATGGTGAGAACTGAATTCACTAAATGATAGCCATTTAAGTTTCAGTCTTCCTCTCTTTTACAAAGCAGCTGATGTGGCGTAGTGGTATGTTACTCTGACTGTTTTTTGCTCAGGGACCTAATGGCAGTAAAATATATGGTGGCAACACAACATTTTATTCTAGCAACTTTCCAAGATTATACAAGCAATGTTTAATGTGTCCCTGGTTTTTGGGCTTTTGACCCCCCCCCCAATACATTTTGGCTTTTTCCAGTTTTCTTGAGCTGCGAAGTTGAGATGCAGTTGAGTATTGAGTAGATTTTAGAAGGAGCTGATAGCTGCAGGGGAATAGAAGTTTAGTGCTTTGCCTAGTTAATACTATAGCACAACAGGTTGTGTACTTGCTTTTGATGCAGAAGGCTGTGGGTTCTACTCCCACAAGGGGTGGATGCTGCCGTACTGAGAATGTTCTCCTTGGTGAAGATACTAACTATGAGTTCGTTATCAGTTTGCCATCCATTTCCTCTTGCAATATTATTACTAGCTTATCATTTTTTTAATGTTATATATAGGCAATTTATTCCTGAGGGGCAACAGACACTTTATTTTTCGATGAAACCATGAAATATAAAGGTGATTGCTAGCAGCAACCGCTTCATTAGTTACAGATTTCTTTAATGTGGAATTATTTAGATGACTTACTTCAGAGATTGTGCATATTTACTGATAATGGACTGTAGAATTGTGCATATTTACTGATAATGGTGGACTGTAGAATTGTGCATATTTACTAATAATGGTGGACTGTGGAATTGTGCATATTTACTAATAATGGTGGACTGTGGAAGTCTGAGTAGACTTTTTTATGATAAATGTTCTCAACTGGGCAGTTTTGCCATTATGGGTGCATATGGTTTGTTTCATTGCTTACTGGAAAAATGTTCAAAACAAATTTAAAACACCCTCTAACAAGTGTACTGTATTGTACAAGGAATATAATTTTAGTACAATGAGGAAGGTGTATCAAAGAGCACATGTATGTTTCATATGCAAGAGGCCTATATTTCGAAAACAGCCCAAAATTAATCTTTATCTGCCACTGGCAAAATGTATTTTCTTTGAGTGTGGGTTTCAATGCTGTTTCAATGAATGTGAGTTTCAAGGGCAGAGAAGTTTTAATGCTAAGTTTTCATTGTGAGACTGCATTGCTTTGTTTAACAGATGACTTAATGTTTGTGCTGTAAAATACAAAATAAAACTTTCAAATGAATTCCAACTCATCATTGAAGTAAAGCAGTATGCACATTAGTGTTTATGGTAAATGGAGTGAAATAGCCAAGTAATGGTTCATTGGAATGGCTGCAGAGGCTCCATTCAACCATTATTTTGTCAGGGGGGGGAAGGGCAGCAAACTCACAGGCCCAGCTGAACTATACCTCCCAACTGTCCAGATTTTCAAAGAATGAATAGATTTTTGCTTCTTATTTTTGGTTTGTTGTTCATAAAATTTGTAGTTTTAATTCCTAAATGATTTGCCAGAAGTCACTAAATAATAAGTTTCAGACTTCATAACCTTCATAAAAATGCATGTTAAAGTAAGAGCTGTTCTATCAACTGTCTCAATTTATACAAGAGCAATTTTTAGTACTGTTTATATGTGCCCCCAATAAATTTGGCCTTGTTCAGATTTACTGCATTAACAGGTTGAGAGGTACATGCAAATAAATTGCTTTATAGAATTAGGCATAGCCAACCTCTCAACTGTTCCCAATTTTTGGCTCAAAATGTTGCTCTTCCCCCTAATAATCCCTCCGCAAAATAGCAATTTTGGAAGAAAACATGGAGGGTTTACAATTAAGAAATAACTGTAATAATCAAAGTTATAGATTACTTGAAATGCATGTAGATTCTTTTATTTTGTCAGCTGCTCAAGGTAGCAGTACTAATATTAAAGTGTCCCTTCTTTGACAGGTAGCAGCTGTATTGTGTGTCTATTTTATATTTTTGCATCACATTTTTGGTCCATTTTTCATATAATTGTGTTTTTTGGCAAATTAGTGACAAATCACTAAAGACTGAAGTTAGAAAATGACAGACATTTGAGTTTCAGATTTTATACCCTTCAGAAAATTCATACTAATGCAAGACCTATTCTATTATCTTTCTAAGTATATTAGAGCAATATTTAAAATTTGTCCTTATTGTTGGGCCTTTGTCCCACTTCTGTGTATGGCTTTGTCCAGATTTCTTGCTCTTGAGGTTGAGAGGTATGACAAATGTGTCAGGGCCATCACAGTCAGCCAGAGAGATTTCAAATTGTGACATGCTTGTTGCACCCCACTCCCCCATGTAGTGACTCTGGATGTGTCCAAGCAAGGCAAGGAGTAGTTGTATCTACCTTGGATGGGGAGGACACACTGCATAAGTACTACAGTGGCTTTTCATCTGTCCTTGATTTTGCAGAATGGTCTGGTTTCTGTCATATTTTTGTACTGTTGATTTATGCTTATTACTCAGATTTATGCTTATTACTCAAAGTGCCTGTTGCTCTGTGTTTAAGTAGCAATGCTTTTAATGACCATAAGGTAAGCTTGTCTGACATCGTAAGATGCAAGTAAGCTTTAATAAGCATACTGTTAAAGAATTGCCAACATTGAAAGCCTTTCTGTTGTTGCCATGCAGAGAATACTTGACTAGATAATGTATAAGCCTTGGGTATTAAAGGACAGGATTCCATTATTTTAAAAAGCTCATTACACTTGCTGGAGACTTCCAGTCATCTCTACAGACTTTACCCGTAAACTAAACAGAATGCCAATCATGTGTGGTCCATAACCTGTACAGTAATCCTTTAAGCAATGTATCTTGAGCTTGTTTCTTGTTTGCTTTTCATTTTTACTTTTATCATGTTTTCCCCATGAAACAAGTTGTCAGGCAGCAGGTCTTTTTGGATAAGAAACATTTTTACAAGTGGGGGCATCACATAGATTTCTACTTTCAGCATGTTGCTTGGTACTTTAATAAAGCTGAATATATTATAATTAGAACTGCAGTGCAAGGAGAAGTGGTTTGAGTTGAGTGCTTCTGGTTTTTCTTATACTTGATTTTGACTGGCATTCCAGTAATGTATTTAAAAAGTAATTTATTTTTTCATGCCTCACAACCTTTTGTTTCCATCTAGATATTAAGTAAGCTGTCATGCAGCCAATGCATTGAAATATTTTTATTCTTCTACACTTATTTTTGTCTTGATTGGACTTTTATAATGATGGTTTGCCACCCAGGGCAGCGTATTTAATTACAGTTAGTTTTTTGTGGTTTTGTGCATAGCTCCTCCCCTTTATGGTTGACCACACCCCTTCATTTTGACCCCACCCATTCAGCGTCTCCTGCAGCCCCCCTGTGATTTAAAGTCACCAGCCGCCACTGGGTTTAGTATGCCCTAGAGTGTGCATTTTACTTTCCAAATTACGTAAATCTAGTTCACTTAGCTGTTTTTTACAATGCTATTAGTGGGTGTAGTGGTGGATTGTATACACTAGATACATAATAATCACTTCTTATGTTCATCAGTGCTACTAGATTCAATTTACGGGTAAATAATAATAAACCACAACAATTTAATACTAAACCACAACAATTTAACAGAGGAATTAACTTGTTGAAGAACTTATTGACACAGTTTTATCATATAATTTTGTGTTATTCGACTCGACAATTTATCAACAGAAAGTAGGGGTGGCTATGGGTTCTCCATGTGGGGCTAGCATTGCAAACTTGGTTATGGCCTATTGGGAGAGAGAGTTTGTGTTCAACAACCCTTTATACAAAGATAAAATTCAGTTTTACACTCGCTTTCTTGATGACATTTTTATTCTTTCCGATGGTAAGGTTGATGAGATGCAACGAATGCTTGAGTGTCCTAATGACAGCACTCATTTTCTGAGTTTCACATCAACTTACAGTAACAACAAAATAGTATACTTAGATGTGGAACTCAGTAAAGACAATCAGAGAAAAATGTATGTGTCTAAGATCCATCGGAAAGATACATACTCAAATATGTTTTTACATTATACCAGTTGTCATCCTTTATGTCAAAAAAGATCTGTGGTAAAGGGACAATTGGTCAGAGCTGCCCGAATGGTTTCTAATGATAAAGACTTTGAAGATGAATGTAAATTATTACTGTCCTTCTTTTCCCAGAGAGGTTATCCGTTTGGTTTAATACATGAATTGATGAGTGAAGTCCAACATAAAAGAGTCATAGGTGTATACAACCCAATTTTGAGTGAATTAGCACAAGATAATTCCTGGGTTAGAGTAGAGAAACAATCCTTCAGTCCATATAGTTTTATTTCTACCTTTAATATCGATTCACTTGAAGTATCAAGTATCATTAAAAAGAACTGGGACATCTTTATGAAGGATGGCCATTTTAGGGGTTTATTTCCTCTACTGCCTAAAGTTGTTTTTAGGAGAGGAAATAATTTGAAATCTATTTTAGAGACTAAATTTAGGACATCTAGTAACAGAGATGGGATGTTCAAGTGTGGGATGTGCCGTATATGTAAATATATAGACACAAGCACTTATTGTACTATAGGGAATAGGAAATTTAAAATACCAGGAAGATTTGACTGTACAAGTAAACAAGTTGTCTACCTGGCTAAGTGTACACGTTGCCCAGCTTTCTATATAGGTAAGACGGATAGAAAGCTGGGCAAAATAATTTATGAACACATTTACTGTATAAATAACAGTAAATTGGAAAATGCATTGGCTAGGCATGTGAATGAGCATCCAGGGCATACATTTAAATTTGGGGTCATCCATCAGCTAAGGAGTAATGGGAGGGGAGGACCTGAATCATTAAAATTAGAAAATAGTGAATTACTTTGGCAACTAAGGTTAAATGCTTGCCAGTATCCAGGTTTGAACGAAACATGTTCAATTATGTGTATCCTGCGTTTAAAGAATTTAATGAGATAAAGTAGGTTATCAAAGAATTAATGAGTGGTGTGTTTATGGGCATTAGGAAGATAGTATATTTGCAATATTTCATTTTATTATATTTCATAATATTTTATTTTATTTCATTAAAAGTGAGTCATATGTAGAAGTTTTAGAATTCACATGGATTATAGTACATTCAAGTGTTTTATATAGTTGTGAGTTTGGTAATATTTTTGGACAACTTTTTGATAGTATTTTTGGACAACATTTTGTGACAACATTGTTTAAAAATATTAATTAGTATTTAATATTTTAATATTTAACATTTTAATATTTAACATTTTTCTATAATATACTTTTTACAATATACCTTTTCATAATACATTTTCTCCATAAAAGAAAGAAAAGACTTTTTCATAACATATACACATATATATTTTTAATAATAGAAGTTCGTAATATAAACTATGTATTGATTGATAATATATTTTTAAATGTTAATGGATTTGATGTATTTAAACATGTGACTTGGATTTATTGTATTTAAATGGGTTGAATTACAATGTCTGATTGTTCTGAAGAAGTTGAGGTGTTTCCTTGACGAAAAGTGGATTTTACAATTAAACGCTTAAACAGTACGTGATTTGAGGAGCTGGTTGAGTATCTGGTCGAACATTGTGAGTCTGGGCTCCATGTTTCGTGGATTTTGGCAGTACTTTTTTACCTTTGTTGGTTTGAGACTGAAGTCTGCCTATTATTTTTAGTAAAGTTAACCTTCATACAGGGACTTGAATAATCATTACCACAATAACAGTGTGCAAAGTCTTCTGGTTTATGCTAGATGTATTTTTCTGTTGTTATGGTTATGGGTTTATGTCAGTTGTTCATCTCTTTATTTTTCTTATTTTTTTCTTATTGTTATTTTGATCTATAATGTACCTATATATTTACACACATGTGTATTTCTCTTTTTATGGACATGGCTGTACTGTTTAGAATACAGGTTGGGGTTTATTCATGCTTTTACAAAGTTAAATACAAACTGTGCAGGAATTCCTGTTCAAGTAGTCATACTTTGTCAGTTATATTATGTTACCTAAACTTGTTTATTTATTGAGGCTTTTAGAGGTTTAGTGTGTTTTGCACACTAATAATAGGTGCTCTAGAATTTTTACTTAAAAACTATTTTGGCTACACAAAAAATTGATTGTATTTTTATGATTCAAATGAATGTGTATTTTTTAAATGTAAAGGGCTCTTTAAATTGTAGAGAGAGCACACTAATTAACTAGCTTCTTTGTTAACTAGACATGTCACTTGTTACTTGTATTTAAAGAGTTGTGTGCACAATGACAGCTTTTTTTGATGAAATTCATGTAGTTTGGATGAAAGCGCTCATTGTTGTGGAATAAAAGAATAATAGTTTCACTTCTGCCTCCTTCTTTTGGATTCTTGGTTGGATTATTTCATTTTTTTTTTATTTCACCTTTTCTGTAATTGGAGCTACTTTCTCATTGACTCATTTCTTTGTCTGTCCCACAGTGTGTATCCTTCCACCTTTCTCAGGGACTTCATCTCTATCACCTCTAGCTTCCTCAGCTACTCTGCTTTTACTGCCCAGTACTGGTCACTCTACTGTTTTGCACACCTTACTTTTCAGCTTCATTAGCATTCTTATGTCATATACCACACCTGACACTCTGTGTCAGTTGGCTGCTACCCCTCCATTACTAGCTTTGACATCCTCATACAGACTTCCCTTCTCCACAACCACCCCTCCAGGTACTGGAAGCTGTTAATCTGTCCCACTATCTCCCTTCTGTCTCAATTCTCAGCTTCTTCTGATTTCCACAATTTGCTGTCATAACAACTCTTAGCACTCAGTTTCTTCCCATATGCCTTCAGTTTTGCATTCCACTCTCCCTATCCTTTGTTGAAGTTCTTGCTCAGAGTCTGCCTGTAATGCTCCATCAACTTTTTTGATCTGTCCCCTCTAACCTGTTTGCTAATGTAGTCCATCACTAGTTTGAACAGCAGTGGGTTCAGAGCTGAACCCTGATGCACACCCACCCCCACTAAGAATCACTCTGCGAGACCAAACACCGTAAATACTTGAGTCTTTGGGTCCTTGTATATAGCTTGCACTAATTCTACCAATGTTTTTTGAGTTCAAACCACTGCAGGAGTGCCCATATCAGCTTTCTTGAGACCTTGTCATAAGCTATCTCCAAGTCTAGGAATGCCTAGTTGGACTATTTCCTCATCTCTAGCGTCTTCTCAACTATTTGTCTCACTGCAAAAATCATGTTAGTTATACTGCATCCTGATCTGAATCAAATTGCTCATCTCCCATATTACTTTCAACTTTGCATATTTATCAGTCACTCTTTCCAGAACTTTCATGCAATGTAACAGGAGTCTGTTACCTCTGCATTGCCCACAGCTGTGAATGCCCCCTTTGCTCTTGAACACTGGCACTAGTATGCTTATTCTACAGTCATCTGAGATATGCCTTTCTCTCCACACTGATATGAGTATGTTTAGGAGCCATTTATTCCCTATCTTACCCAGCATCATTATCATATCAGCTATGACCTCATCTGAGCCTGCTGCTTTCCCTGACATAATTTTCTTTAGTGCTGTTCTTACTTCTTTTATGATGGGCTCCTCTTCTTCTCAGATCGTAGGCTGTGTCTGGGGCAGTACAGCTTCTGTGGGGTTTTCTTCATTCAGAAGCTGCTAAAAGTTCTCCTTCCATCTGATAGTGATGTCCTGTGGAATGGTGAGCAGGTTTTTGCTGGCATCCTTTATGAAGGGTGTCTGACTATTTTCTTTATCTTTCTGTTTTTGCCTTGCAACTTGACGCAGTTTTTGTGCCATATCCTGACTCACTTTCTTGAGGCTGATAGAGTGCATCCAATGCCTTGTTCTTTGCTATTGCAAATACTTTTATAGGCTCTTTGTTAGTCATCCAGTATTCTTTCCTAGCCTGGCCAGTCTTCTCTATCTCCCACTTTTTCCTGCACTCCTACTTTCTTTGATGATTTCCTGAACTTCTGCATTACAAAAATAAGCTTTCCTTATGTACATCATACCCGGCTTGGCCACATATTTGTTCTATAGTCCTCACACATGCTGTTTTGAAGTTCTGCCATTCTTCTTTTTAAACTCCATTTCCTTTTCATACAGTGCTAGAGCCCCTTGAACTGTTGTGCTTTCTCTCCAGTCAGCTTCCAGGTCTTCAGCTTAGTCTCTGCTGACCTTAAAGCTTTTTTCTGATAACTGCTTGCAGCTCATTGTGGCAACCAGTGGTTTATTCTGTGGGATGACTGTTTCACAGGGGATGACTTTGCAATCCCTGATTCTACTGAAGAACCAAACCAGCAAACAGACAGGCAACGATGTAGAAGTACACCACTTTAATAGTTCGAAAACCACACATTAAACAATATTCCACAAGCTAAGTGCTTTCTTCCCCAACTGCAAGGGACATCATCAGAGCAAATGGATGTAACAACCCAGCCATTTTATATATACATACCCCACCCCAATTAGTCATGTTTAATTGTTTAATAGAAAACTTTAAAACATGAAAAGGTAAAACATAATGTAACCTATGCATGCTCGAAATATATTATGTGTGTAAAATCAAAAACATAATACTATCCTAAAATATTTATTATTATTATGAGATTATGAATACTGCCCTATCATTAGCCTGGAGTCTAATTGCCATGAGCCTGCCACTAATTCTGATAACAGACTTCACTGCCTTCTGAAGCCTTATCCTCATCACAATTCCCACATCATTTCTACTCTGTCCTCCTTTTCAGTAGTAGACTCTAGATCCCAAGACAAGTGGACTTGAAGCATTGCCTTTCCATTTTATCTCCTGGATACATAGGATGTCCAGCATCCTCCTTACCATTATGTCATCCACTACCAAATTACATCCTGTCAGTAAATGTACAAACCCTTCAGACTTCCAGCTGGATTTTCATCAGTACCTGAACTGTTTCAGGGGGCTGTTGTTCAGATGATAGATGGACTAGAAGGTGGTGTTATCATTATTAATGATAATCAGGTTGGAAGAGTGAGCAGAGAAAAGCATGACAAAATGTTCAGTTATAAAATAGATCAACACAGTATAATCTCAGAATGAAGGAAAATAAAGTTATACAACTGTGCTACATAAAGATTTAACTTTAGAAAGCTTGAAGTCAGATGATAAGGAAGTAAGAACTGTGATACAAGTACTTCCGCCAAAAGATGCACAGAAGTATGAGATTTTCAGGAGTAATACATTACCTTTAGTATATTATTCTAATTAAGTCAATGTGTGGCTCCCATTACAAAAATCATTGGAATATTATGTGGAATGTTACTAGAGCACAGAACAAAAAGTGGGCACTGGACTGGTCAGTTAAGTGACAAACACACACCAACAGTGACATGTATAAGCCAGTCTCATGATATGTATATGTGAGTCATAATTAAAATTCTCCAGTTATCTTGCAAGAAGATAAACTAGATGCCTATAATTTATGCTTGCTTATTTTTGTCAAAAAGACCAGTTAAGGTAGGAAAAATATCTCTTAGCTAAAATACGTGGCCATGCGAAGCTTCTTCAGTACACATTCCATTATCAGAAGCCATTACAGAGTACAATAGTTGTTATTGCATTTGCAGAAATATGACTTGAGAGTCAGTTATAAACTAGGAAGTTGATATGTCAAGTCATTCATAGCTTCCAGAATAGCAAGAAGATGATTCTGGAGACCTGGAAGTTAAAAGTTAAAAGACAAACGGCTTAGAGTTTCAGAAATGGACTACGACAGGCAAGGAAATGCAGTACTCAAAAAAAGGTGCCATGATATGTTGACCAGAATGGAATGTAGCATTGAGAAAAGAAAAAGCAGTATTAGTTTTCATTGAAAAGAGACTTACTGCATGCAGGGCTTGCTCTTCAAATCAGATAAAAAGATATTATCAAATCTATTGAAGTGAGAATTCTGGAAAAATGCATAAGTTTCATTCGGACATATTCAAATATAAAGAAATTGCTTGTGATGTGTAGTTTTGGCTCTGAACATTTGTACAGATAGCAGAAGAAGTTCAGAATTGTGTTGTGCAGAATAGTCCAAGCAAAGTAATGTTATATAGTACTGGGTAGACCTTTGAGCAAGACTTTGATGTACACGTTAATGTATCAAAAGAATGAATATTTAATCTGTGCTATTACTTGAAATTTCGAGAAGTCAAGAGATTAAGTGACAGTCCCCCGGGATTCAATAAACTCCATTTAGGAATAGCATTATTCCTACATGGAGTGAATGCTGTCCATGTCCCCATCCCCCTCTCGGCAGTGCACCTTGCATATTAATGAAGGCATACTACTGAGATGGAGCCGTGTACATGGATACTTAATCAGTGCAGGAGGTGTGTTACAGTAGTGCCCACAGATTTGTAACATGCCCCTACTCTGTCAAAGTGCCGTACAGCACTTTACAATAGAAAACAGTGTCCACAGACACTGAAATGATGATGGGGAAGGGAATGTAATGCAGGGAGTGTGTGACAGGTACTGTAACACACCCCCTGCATTGTGAAAGTGCTGTACAGCACTTTACAATACATAAAAATAAAGAAAGTGCCCTCGGACAATTAAAATCTGAATATCAAGAAAATGTTATGCAGGCGGTGTGTTACAGATGCTGTAAAACACACCCTGCATTGTGAAAGTGCTGTTCAACACTTTACAATAAAGAAAAGTGTCTGTGGACGCATACCTCTCAACCTCTTAGAGCAAGAAGTCTGGGAAAATATATATTATTAAAAGTGGGACAAAAGCCCAAAAATAGGAACAGTTGTTAAATATTGCCCTTACAAACTTAGAAAGCTGATAAAATGGCAGGTTTTGCATTAGCATGGAATTTCTGAAGAGTATGTTGCCTGAAACTTAAATGCCTGTCATTATTTATTAACTGCAGTCTGCAATGAATAGACCCCAATGATTTGCCAGAGAAACAAAAATGTATGAAAAACGTACCAAAAATATGAGGCACAAATGTGGAAGATGTATGAAAATCTGTACAGTTGAGGGGATGACCTGAAAATGAAGTAGCATCATGTAGGGGGTGTGTTATAGTATCTGTAACACACACCCTGGATTGTAAAGGTGCCAGACAGCAGTAAAACAATTTAAAAAAGTGTCCACGGACACTTATATAATAAATTGAATTGTAATCTTCAACATGTAAATAATGGATACATTTTTTTTATTTTGATTTCTTTAACTCTTATATAATAAATTGAATTGTAATCTTCAACATGTAAATAATGGATACATTTTTTTTATTTTGATTTCTTTAAAGTTTAACCATAGCTGAGCAGGTTTGCGTGTCACGACACATTCCTCAGCAGTGCTTAAAGGTATGAAGAAGTTATATAGAAATGTATAGCTAAAATTTTCACAGCCAAGTTAGCCGGGTGGTTAGAGTTAAGGGTTTGTGTGCAGTAGGTGCACAGTTCAAATACCAAGACAGGCCATCCAGCCTTTACATCAGAAAGCATTTTTATATTAATATCAATTTTACATTTTTATATTAATGTTAATTTTATTTACTGATGTAGTTATTGACATTTGCAAGGAATACATGCCAGACATCTAAAAATAGAAACTGGATGCTTTTAATGTTTGTTGAAAAGGTCAACTTTAAGCATAGCTGAGCAGGTTTGCACAGTGGGGCGTGGTGCTCAGCAATGCTTAAACAAAAATAACAGGTATAAACAGCAGTTTAACAGCAGATCCTCACTGGCTGAATGGTTAGGGCACTGGCACTTTTACATTAGGTGCAAGGGTCAAATCCTGACCATTCAGATTTTTTACACGTGATAGGGAAATGTTGTAAATGTTTTTATTTGTTTTGTATACATTGAAATATGTTAACTGTGGTGGTCCAGCTTGACCAGAAGCCCATTTGCAGTGGAGACCCGAGTATAAAAGCTCCAGTTACACACAAGTATCGAATACATTAAAGTTATAGCAGCAGATAACGTAGTGAAATGAATAAGTTTAGGAGATATAATAAAATAGATGCAGCTAAGAATGAAGTAACATTAATGAACAATAAATTACAATACTGCTGTATATATATCTAAGCAGTATTAAACTTAGCTAAGTGGATTTGTGTACTGCTAAGCACTGCTCAGCATTTGCCACTTTAAGTGCTGCTCAACTCAGCTTAGTTGGTTTGCACACTGCTGAGCTGTGCTTAGCATTTTTGAAAATGGTTCAATGATGGCAAAGGGTGGGAATATGGCCTTATTTATACTGCACAGGTGGGAATACAGTCAGAACTTGTTAGAGTTTGATCTCTGTAGGAACTATGGCAGGTGCAGGAGAATGAGCAGGCTTTTGGGTGCAGTGCTGGGGTATCCTTGAGTCCAGGGTCATGGCTGGGCTCATTGTTAAGAACCATGATGACAGACTGCTGCAGGGCTGGCACCAGGGCTCACAATACAAATCTGAGGCCTGGGGCAGTCTGGCACATGAGCTCACCAATGCCACTGGCATCCCCCACACTGGTGAGTAGGTCCATCACTATTATGATGACCTGAAACGGAGGAAGGAGGCTCTCTTGACCCAATGGATCCAAGATGCTTGGGAACAGTATGACCCAGATGTTTGTAAGTATTTGGCATGTTGCTTTATCAAATTGCATTATGAATGTCTGACAGACAAGTATGCATAATGGTGTGTTTCCCCCCACAGCTGCAGAGGAGAGGGCTTATAACATCAAGGCCCATGCCAGATGACTGGTGAGGGTGTGCCGACAGTGTAGTGAGTACAGATATAACTTGCAATATATATATATATATATATATATATATATATATATATATATATATATATATAGTCCAATAAATAAGAAAGTGTAATTCTCTACTGCTATTAGGTTTTCTGTTTTCTGAGTGTACTGAATAAAGTGTTGTTAGACCAACATTGGTAAAAGTGACTAATGCCAGGTACTGTGCAATACAGATGAAGGCAGCAAAGAAGCTACTATTGATGAAAGGAAGCCAATACTATAGTAATAGTGAATAGGAATGAATCTGTCAATAAAGTATACTGTTGCCTGCTACTCTGAAAGTAATAACTGACATATATTCATCATCTATAGGATATGCAGTACAACTGACTTTAGATGTGTGAATGTAATAAAGCACTGTGTCATGTCATCCTAAATAAAGATTATTCCCACAAACTGTTGTGTTTAATCTGGTCTGCTGTTGAAGAAATACAAGTGTACAGGTGCTACACAGCAAATATGGCTATGAGAGCATGAATACAGTGCAGTGTGTCTGCCAGGCAGCTGTTATGCCAAACTGTAGATGTGGAGCTGTAACACAAGATACAAAGAAAATTGATATATGTTCTGCACTAAGATCTGAACCTTGAATAGTAATGTGTAGTGTGTCCCCTGCAGCATTGTCTTGTGTTAACCTTTGCATTTCAGCTACATATATTCCTGAATGTAGGTATGCTGATGCAGGCAAGTATGAGATTGTAATAGGTGGAGACTGCAAATATATGATGTGCAAATGTATATGGGCCAGGTATGCAACCCAGCACCCTGCCATGGTCTGTACAGATCACACATATTCACATCCACTAGGGATTAAATGTGTACACCTGCATTCACAGTATCAATACACAGTTCACTATCTATCATGCATGAATCTTGGGCATGTATGTTCAACTGTCACTACAGTCTTCTGTGATACTCCACTTATATTACAAAGTTAGATTGTGTAACCAAGTCAGTTTTAGGCAAAAATCAGTCAAGCAAAAGACAGCATTTCCCCAGTAGCTCAGTGTGATAAGAAATAGATGTATGCTGTTAATTTGTGCACACACAGACCACAGTTTGAATTCAGGGACTGGTACGAAGATGTGTTCATAGTGACACACAAGTAATCCTGAGTATTTCTAGAAACTGTCATGTAATGTTAACAGATATGTTTTCCACAGGGCTCATAGGTAAAGAAATGTTTGTATTAGCTGTATGAAGGGTATACTAATAAACTGTGTACATATGCTCCAGTGTCCAGCCCCATGCTTAGAAATGACAGCAGGATGGCTATATACACCATGCACACTTCCCCACACACGTCTCTCAAGTGTCACGCTGTCACAGCTAATGATTACTGTTGCCAATAGCCTTGCACACAGATATAAATTCAGTACAACTATGCCAGTAGCACACTCACACAACATTAGTGTAGGGTACACCTTGTTAGTCATATATGTAACCCTGACATGTATGAGTCCCCTCTACTCATGTACCTAGAATTGTCACAGCTTGCCCCATAGCACTCCAGGTCGACAGATTAACAGGTATGTACATGCTACAGTAGCTATAGGCCTCAGGTAGATGTAAAGTGAGGGCAGACCTGTAGAGTACTGAGCAGTACTGTTGTGAAAAATATAGCCAATACAGTTGGTAATGGACTGTTTTTCTCTCCCCCACCCCTTATCTGCATCAATAATAATTATTCATATACCACAGGTATGTTCTCAAAACTTAATGTTGGGACTTGTGTTCTATTATTGTTTATATATTTAAATGGTTGCCTACTAACATACCTTGTTTAAATTGCATTGTTGGTGGCCTGTTGCCGTAAATGTAACTGGCATGCTGTTACAATACTGACTGTTATTCCATTTATGCATGTGTTGTGTTTGCCATGCATTTTTTTAAATTCTATCATTCTGGGTTCATTGTAACACCCATGCATGCTGTTATTAATAATGCTAAAATGTTTTGTTCATGATTAACCAATACACTTTGAAAATCCTCAACATCATAGCATGTTTGGGTAGGCAGATCCCAGTGGATCCACCTGTCCCACCTCATCTGGCCATGGCACTGGGTCCCAGCATGTCTGGGACCCACTGTAGAGCTGCCTCCTCCACTGGTCCTGCACCACCCTTGGATGGAACTGCCATAGGGAATGGGGATCATCTACCCTCTGGCGCGGGCACAGATCAGTCCCTGTTACCTGACAACAGTTTCCATGGTTGGTGCGCAGGGTCATCCAGAATGACATGGATGTTTGTCTGAGCCAGACAGAGGGCAGACTGGCACACCTCAAGGGACAGGCTGGCCCCGTAATCCAGCCCCCAGCACAGCCACCTTCAGTTACTGCCCATGGGTGAGGACCTCAGCCCCACTGTTTCCATCTGGGGGCATGTGGCCCTCTGATTCTCAACCACCCTCTCCATCCAAGGTGTTTACCCTCCTCATGTGTCATACACCTCCCCTGTCTGCTGTCTTGTCTGTTTGCAAAAGCAACCTCTCCTACCCAACTTACCTCACCAAACTTACCTGCAACCCTTCCCCAACATCCCACTCTCACCTTAAAAAAAAGGGGGGGGGCATCTGTCCCCACAAGAAAATCTCGTCCCATACATAACTCTCCATTTTGCCCCCACATAACTGCCATGAATTAATCATCCCATCAATTAATCAACAAACTGATGTCACCCACACCCCTCCTTGTGTGGTGTGAGGCTCCAAATTCCAAATTGTACACATCATTGACAGCTGTTGCTGCCCAAGAAATGGAGAGCTATGGTCCTTTCCTACACCCGTCCAGTACATCCTTAGCTGCCTTTCATAATGTTTTTCCACCTGCTTGCCCCCATTTCACCATTTTCCTATCATACCTTTTTTCTTTTCTTTTTTGGAAATAGCACAGGTTTAAGTGGGAATAAGCGCTGCTAAGTGAAGCTAAGGGAACCTAAGTGTCACTTGGCATCACGGCACATCATGCAAATTCATGCAAACATGCTTAAAACTGCTTTAATTACGCTATCTAATTCAGCCACTGTTCTGCCCAGCAACAAAATAAACAGCCATGCCAGGTCTCAAACCCAGGACTCAGTGCACTAGAGCTACAGCAACGTACCACTACACCAACTGAGATGGAAAAATCACTAATGCTTTTGGAAATATATCATGCATTACGGTCATTTAACATTAGGGAAAAAATACATCACTACCAAATCTTGAACGCAGGACACTATGCATTAGAGTCAAAGCAAACCATACATATATATATATATATATATATATATATATATATATATATATATATATATAAAGCAGTGCAGTCATGTAACAGGGAAAAAAAGACAGAGCTGCCAAGCATTTAACCCAGAACATTCTGAACTACAGTCAGAGCAACACACCACTACATCAAATCAACTCTGGGGAATTATTGATGCATTTGCAAATATATCTGCACTACAGGGCTGTAACTTTAGGGAAAAAAAGACATCAGTGAGAAATTGTGAACCCAGAACCATTTGCACTACAGTCAAAGCAACATACCAGTAAGCCAAATGACCTCTGGAGTATAATGACTGTTTTTACAAACATATCCTGATTGCCAGTCACACACTAATCTTATATATACTGGCCCAAATCACAGTGTACTTAGAATGTTGTTGTTTTAAGGGGACATGTCTCAGTTTGCCCCTACAAACATACATAGCTGATAGACCAACATCAACTGTAGCAGCGTGTACAATCAGATAGAAAAGGATCTATGACACTCACATCTGCCTGTCTCCTTACTCAGCCCAGCACACATATACACAGCACACTGCTACAGAATCTGAAAGTGTGTTAACAATGGACAGACATGCATACCTCTCAACTGCACAGATTTCCACAGAATATCCAGATTTTTGCCTCATATTTTTGACCTGTTCCTCATAAAATTATGTGGTTTCCTGGCAAATCACTGGGATGTTATGAGGAATGAAGTCACTAAATAGTGATATACATTTCAGTTTCAGAGTTCAAATACTTCAGAAAATATATGTCAAAACAAACCCTGTTACTCTAGCAATTTTCTAACTTTATAACAGCAATACTTAAAATATGTCCCAATTTTTTGGCCTTTGTCTCTCCAATTCTGTTGGGCTTTGTCCAGATTTCTTGTGCTAAGAGGCTGACAGATATGCAGACATAGCATGCAAACCTGTGGACATAACACATCAATCTAAACAGTGTACAGTATTTCCACCTACCCTCTGTGATGCTGTAGCTCCCACACCTTGATAATGTCCTCCTCACAGGCCAAGAAAAGGGGCAAGGCCCACTTGAAGGACTTAATTATAGCACTGTGTTGTCATGCCATTGGCTAATAGAAAGGCAACACAGCTGTTCTGGATGCAATTAGCAAGTGAGAGACACAAACTGGTGCACAGGCCATCATCTGCTCATGAGCATTACCTACAAAAGGTAAGCTGCTGCCTATGCTAAACAGGTCTGACACTATTTTCAGGAAGACAGACTGTGAATCTTGACAACAATACTTGTGGATTTCTTCTGACAAAGGAGTACAGCACTATAACAGGTATGTCATACAATTAGGCATGTAATGAAATGCAGATGGGGAGATGCAGTTATGGGACATAGGAATTTAAACAGCAGGTCTCAACAACACTTTCTGAACTGACATGTTGCTGTTAGTCTGCTGTCCAGTACATACAGCCATCCCTGATGGCTCTGTTTGCAGTGACATAGATCACAGCTCTGGCCCCTGAGTCACCTCAGCAATGGTCAGCTCACATATGGGTACTACTGGATTGTCTGTTGTATAATACTGACTGTGACACTGCTAGCCCAGCTACCTGGGATGTTGTAAATATTCATATGTCATTTGTGAATATTACTATGATACATATGTTTGTCTTACAAATGTAAGAGACCTATATATGTTATGTGGATATTAAACAACTGGTGCACAAGTGTGTGCTGAACAGAATGTTATGTACTGAGCTCAAACCTCTCAACTGTCCAGAGTTATGCATACTGACCATATGTTTGCCTCATATTTGCAGTCAATTTCTCATACATTTGTGTTTTGTCTTGCAAATCACTGGCAAATCATTAAAGACTGAAGTCATAAAATAACAGCACACATTTGACTGTCAGATGTCATATCCTTCAGAGTATTCCTGCGAATGCAAAACCTGGTATTCTATCAACTGTCTAAGTATGTTAGAGAAATATTTACAACGTGTCACTATTTTTGGGCCTTTGCTCCCCCCCCTTTATTTGTGCCTTTGTCCAGATGTCTCACTCTAAGAGGTTGAGAGGTATGACTGAGCTTCAAGACTGTAAACACAGTGTACCATACTGCCAAAGAACAGAAATGTATATCATTATCTGTGCAAATGTATGTATTAATAGTAGAAGCTGGAACCTGCAAACATACAGACATAAGTTCCAAAATGTCAAGTAAATAAGCTGAACTTTTTATACAAATGTGCTATCGCAGTTTCAGTGCAGCAGGCAGACATTATCTACAGCTTCAGGTTTTTGGATTGTCTTGAAACATAAATAATTACCAGGCTGAAAATGTAAAAGTGTTTAACTGTGTTATGACTTCCAGTTCTACACAAACATCAGACAGACATGTACGTCTGGCACAGAGAAGTATATTAGTTGCTGTTGGCCTGTGAAATGAAGGCAGGTGACAAACACTGATGTAATCTGAGTTAATGCAGCATTAATGTGGATTATTACTTTCAGACCTGTCTCACAGAAAGACCTTTGCATGTTGTATGTGTCTTTGTATCTGACAACATCCACTCATCTGCATTTGCCATGCTCATAGTAAGGAACTAGGCAAATGTGATATATTTTACAATATAGATGGGAATATAGTATATCTGTCTGATGTTTGTGTGGGCTGCATTGCTCTGAGTATCACTCATCTCTGCATGTAATTTTGATTTGAAGCTCTTTATTTAAGCTTTGATTACTTCTATTTTGTATCTTATTCTAGTATTATATTTGTTTTGTTTTACGTATTCTGTTCTGTTAGAGTTTTAAGAGTTCTTGACTAGGGTCAGTTAAAAAAAGTTACCAAAGAATTCCTTTGCAACATGTGAATAGCATCAGTTAATTAGTGTGAGGAGCTAAGAGACAGCATTGCTCATTTAATTAGAAATATCTGTAGTTAGCTGAAGTGTTTGTGTGGTCTGCATTGCTCTAAGTATCAGTCATCACTGCATTTAATGTTGATTTGAAGCTCTTTAATTAAGCTTTGATCATTTCTATTTTGTATCTTATTCTAGCATTACATTTGTTTTGTTTTAAGTTTTCTGTTCTGTTGGAGTTTTAAGAGTTCCCCATTGTTGTGTTCTTATATTTGTTGACTTTTGAGTTGGCTGCCCATACTATAAATCTCATTTTGGACACTCCTCCCAGTCCTATCTCATTAGCTTATCCTACTAAGTAGAAAGAGATCATGTGGGAGGGTCCAGGGCCCACCCCCTTAGTTTATCATCCTGAAATTATCATGCTTCATCCCTTCCCACTTAACCTGAAAACAAAAAATATTTTACTGCATTTGTGTTTCTTCCTACTTTACTACTTTAATTTGCTTTTGCTGCCTGTTCTTAAAATGACTCAGTTGCACTTATTCTGCTGAATTTATTACTGCTCATTAGTAGCCTGATGTAATTGTAACTGTTATGCTAAGCCTTTGGGTTTAAGCACATGGGCTTCAGGCCAGTTGTTTTACATTAAGTAGGTTTGTGGTCTGCACTCTTGTGGTAGGAGAGGTAGCTTACATCCTTATAAGTTGGGAATTGCTGGTTGAAAGCTTAGTGTCTGTTATTCTAATATTGTTTTAGTTGTGGTTTAAGCACTAGGGCTTCAGGCCAGTTATTTTATATTAAGAAGGTTTGTGGTCTGCACTGTTGTGAGAGGAGGGGGTAGATTATGCCCTTATGAGCTAGAAATTGCTGGTTAAAGGTTTATTGTGACTGCTTATTTGAACTGTTTCTTTCTGACATTGGTACTCATTGTTTGCTGTAGCATAGACTAGATCCTGACCTGCTGAATCTAGCTTTGTTTGTATAACTTGAGTACTAATCCAGGCCATCTTTTTTGGAGAGGGCTCCCCTGCACCCTAGTGGCAGGAGTGTGCTGGTAGAAGTTGTGTGAATGAAGACTGCTGGAACAGGGCTCGGTTTTGAGCTTTAGTATTGGTGAATTGGTTAATCTGTTTAAATCCATTTGCTCTTGTTTGCTACTGTTATATTTAAGTGTGTATCTGTTCACCTGTGTTAAACTGACCTAAACAGAGTTTAAATATCTTTAGCATAGTCTAGATACAGGTTTTGCTCCATTTACATCTGTTTGTGTGATTTTTGTGTTTCCTGTTACGCTATCTTGTATTGGCCAGGGCCTGCCTGCACTTAATGGGAGTAAGCGAACTGGTTGGTACTGGTTTGGCATAGGGTGTTGAGCTAAGAGCTCAGGGACAATGGTTGATTGGTCAGTCCCAGTGTTCCTATTTTACCTTCTTTTTTGTGGTATTTAAACCCAGCATGTGTGTGGGTTTGTGCTTGTGTGCTGTTTTAACCCTTTGCGAGATATCTCAGTTGCATTTTTTAACTTACCAGCACTCCTGTGTAAGTGAAGCCCTCGCCTGCAGCTACTGTACTGATTTTATTCAGCCATACTCACACTTATAGATACTATCCTCAGATAGTACTCACTCTACTATCCCTGACCTCTCTTCCACAGAATCTGATAACCATGGATGGACAATTTCCTGTGCTTTCTCCCATTAGTCAGGTTCATATGGGCATCCTGAGACAGTGTAGCAACTGCCTTATGTACACAGACAACTATCTACTACTACTACCACCCAGGAACACAATATGTGAGAGATGCAATCACAATAAGAACCTAGAATCCTTGCTGTCTCAGTCACAAGCCATTACATGATTGACAGACCACAATGCTTTGTCAGAGATGGCCTTCATCTGTCTCCCCTGGGTTTTAGGCTTCTGACAAAGGCACTTGCCTCCCCCATGGTGCCTTTTTAGGCAAAGTCCCGAGCACAAAATTACCAGCATGAAAGCTTATTATAAACGAAATTTGAAGGACATGCTGTTAAATGCTAGGAGTCTTAGCATGAAACTGCAGTCATTGCAAGCATTCCTTGCCCTGGAGGATGCTGACATTTGTGCAGTCACTGAAACCTGGTTCAAAGCTGTGGAGAGCACCCTAACCTTGCCAGGTTACTCATCCTACCATACTTTCAGACCCCAAATGGAAAGCTACAAAGCCAAAGGAGGTGGAGTTTCAATATTTATCATAGACATACACACCTCAGGGCTGGTGAAACGGTATGACACACAGGAGACACTCCAAGTGCAGTTAACTGTTGACAAAACACCTATTCAAATCATAGCTAGCTACAGACCTCCAACCATGACCCACTCCACCCATATGGACTAACTTGAATCTATCAAGATTCAACCCTCTACCCTAAGCCTGGGTGACTTTAACTACCCAACCATAGAGTGCAAGACCTATTCTACCCAAACATGAATGCACGGATATTCCTCAACTTTGTCAATACCAATGCATTGGATCATCTTGTCAACACCCCTATGATAGGTGGAAATATCCTGTACCTGGTCATAACAAACATGAGTAGCCACTGTAGCATTCCTACAGTGTCATCCTCCTTGGTAAGATCTGACCATAAAGAGATCACTTTTGAAGTCACCATCTCCCCTGCCCCCCCCCCCCCCGTCAGGGTCAAATGAAAACACTTTTCTAAAGCTGACTACAATCTCCTCAGAGCAGGTATAAGCAGCTTCACAGCCAACGTCCCTTCAGTTGGAACTAGCAGTAATGTCCAAGCCTACACCAAAAAACTATATGAGCACCTACATAGCTGTATGGACTCAGCAATACCTGACAGGACCAACTCATCTCTCTCAAGGAAGAGTAAACCTGTCTGGTAGACAGCAGCAATAAACAAACTCTATAACAGAAGGCAATATTTGCTGTCCAGGGCCAAGAGGGAGCAGGTGGCAAGTTGGAAGCAATCTCTCCTTTGTCTGAACAAGCAAATAAGGTCACTGGTGAATTACTCTACAGCTGACTTTGAGTCCAAATTGGCCACATCCACCAAGGTTAATCACAAGACCTTCTTCACATATGTCCACAATCTCAGAGGCAACACCCAAATCTGCTCTGAACTGGTGGTCAATAACACCACATACACATACGCCATAGATATATCCAACCTGCTGGCAGACAAGGTTCAGTGAAAACCTCACCCCCCTGTCCCCCCCATCAGTAAACCAGGACATTCCTATCACCTGCCCCCCTCCCATCATCATCATGGAGCAGGTCCTTAATGCCCTCTCAAATCAAAAAATGAAAGTCTCCATGGGACCTGATAACATCCCTGGCTGTATCCTACATGAACTCAGGCATGAGCTCTCAGCTCCATTAGACACTCTATTCAACCAAAGCCTGAGCACCAGCTTCATCCCAACTGAATGGAGGACAGCTACTGCCATACCTCTACACAAAGGTGGAGCATCCACTGACCCCAGGCAATTACAAGCCCATCAGCCTAACTAGCCTGATCTGCAAGGCCATGGAATGCATTATCATGGACCTTATAAACAAGGACACTGGCAACCTCCAAACACTTGACCCCACACAGTTTGGTATTGTCAAAGAGAGACCAGGCCTGTTAAACTTGGTTGACTTCTTCAAAGCAGTCATCAAAGCAATGGACGAGGGGAAGATGGTGCACACTGCTTACCCTGACCTAGCCAAAGCCTTTAACACTATTCCCCACTCGGTCATAATATATAAACCTTCCCAGCTAGGCATCAACACATGTGTTACTAGATGGGAAGCTAACTGGCTCACTGATAGAACCCACTCAGTCAAATTTGGGGAAGCCACCTCTAGTATTAGGCCCGTAAAGAGTGGTGTACCCCAAAGAACAGTCTTGGGGCCTCTACTGTTTGGGATATACTTTTCTGAGGTGCAAGCCAAAACCAGTGGTCTGTGGCTGACCAAGTTTGCAGATGACTGAAAGGTGGGCACTGCATTAAATTTCCCAAGTGATATAAACATCCTCCAAAAGACCCTTACCCAAACTAATGACTGGTTCCAGAATCATTGCCTCAAACTGAATGCCAAGAAATGCAACATTCTCCTTTGGGGTAAATGTCATCCACACTATTTATGACAGTAATAACAATGTACTAAACATGCAATCAGTTGTGAGGGACATGGGAACCCAGGTCGATAGCAACCTGACAGTTGACCACCATGTTGCCTCCAATGTATAGAAGACTTTCTACATGGCCCACCTCATAAATAAGGGAATGTCATCCAGGAACCAGGAGGTCATAACATCCCTGTACTTCTCCCTTATCAGACTCATTATTGAGTAGAATGCCTACTTTAGCATGTACCTTGCCAAGTACATGCAGCAGTTGCAGAGACCACAGAGATTCCTGACTAGGAAAATCCAGGGTTTCAACCACCTATCCCTATACAGATAGGCTAAAAGCCCTGTCCCTCTACTCAGTCTCATACAGACCAATCATATGTGCCCTGTGTCTGGTATACAAGGCCATTTCCGACCCAGCCTTGATGGAGTTGCTGCATATCTGTAAGACAAACTCCACTCACGCAACCCACATGCAAGGCCTTAACCTGGTCTGTGATGAATCGTACTTGTTGGCAGGATAGATTTGTGTCCCAAATAATGTAGAATAGACTCCCTCTCCATGTCAAGCAGACTATCTCTCTAGCCCTTTTTAAGAGGAACCAGGATGACTGCATGGGAAACAGAAAATACATCTCTGGGATCCCACCTGTGACCCAGCTGGACAGGGGAAACAGGTGCTGACTTTGAACGAACATGGGTGAAAATCTTGGCTAGGCTTATAAGGGCTTTTGGGCCAATATCCTAGTATCATCCCATGAACCTATGAACCTATTACTTTAGATGTTTGCTGTGTTTATTTCAGACTGTCCTGCAATGTTATCTTAAATTATTCCCAGTGAGTCCGAACTGTATAGTTACTGTATTGAGTATTGTCTTCTTACTTTATTAGTTATTATTAAATATAGTTAAACCTTGTCATTGTGACTGGTCTGTATAGAATTAAGTAAGCTCTTAGAGTACATGCATATGTATTTGGTGACACTGTATAGCCCACTCCAATAGCCTTGGTCTTGGTCACACTTACCATTTTGCTAATAGACACATCACACAATACAATTCATCACCCTTTGTTGAGGGCCTTACAGTAGCTGGTAAAGAGTTGGTTTGTGGCAGTCAAAACTACCTTAAAGTCTGGGTAGAAGGGCCCATAGCTAGTAAACCTATGCCAGCCTTTCCCAGGAGTGTGTGTGTGTGTGTGTGTGTGTGTGTGTGTGTGTGTGTGTGTGTGTGTGTGTGTGTGTGTGTGTGTGTGTGTGTGTGTGTGTGTGTGTGTGTGTGTGTGTGTGTGTGTGTGTGTGTGTGTGTGTGTGTGTGTGTGTGTGTGCGTGTGTGTGTGTGTGTGTGTGTGTGTGATTCATAAATCAAATCTCAAAGTGTGTGTGTCAGCTACTTGGGCAGGGACCCAAAGCACTGTTTGGACAGAGAGGGTGATGGATATTTTGGCCTGACCACTCTGCTGAGGTATTAACCATATAGCTGTGCGATTGGGGAATGTTATTGGGGATCTGGAGAGAGAGGGAGAAACCATCCCCCGACTGATTGTGATCTGTGTGTGTGCTCTGAAGAGTAATTGTACTTTACTGTGCATGTACTTGTACTTGTCATCCTCCCATTGTGTACATCCCTCACTGGTGGTAGTGGTGAGGATTGAGGCTCCCTGATGACTGGTCCAGTGCAGGGGCATCACACTGATAGTACGTACTGATGGATACAGCTGGTGCATCACATCATGTACCATCATTGAGCCCCTCTCGGTCTGCCAATGTCATACAGGATTATTTCACAGATTGTCCAGGTCTCCCTGACCATTCCTGATATATTCTGGCTAGGTGAGTGTGTACTCCACACCTGTATCTGATTTCCTGACACCTATGGCTAGCATAACTGTTGAGCCCCTGCAGCAGGACAGCATGTTATAGGTACTAGTAGTGGGTGCATGCTGGCACTGGCTCAGCAGCAGTACATACATACTGAGAATACAATGTAAGGGAATGGATACAGTAACAGATACCCATTTACCATTACTGTGTCACCAGGGATCTGGCATGTCACAAACACATTCCCCAAACTATATGGACAACCATCATGTATTGTCTAACTGGTATCCTGAAATGCTCATTTGTCTGGCAAAGCGGTCTACATCTATCAGGCACATGTACACATTCCACAAACATCTGCATACTGTAGATGTCAGACAACTATGAGGAGGTCACCCTACAACACATATGCACTGCTCTCAGTTATTGTGTAGTTCAGATGTTCCAGGAATGTCCACATGCACCTGTAGGAGCACTCACCTATTTGTGGGACGTAGGCTGGATGACATGATACTGTAATGCTGCCCATAGGGGACACCAACCAGTTGATGGCAGTGATGTGTGTGGACACATAACAACACAGTCTGTCACAGCAGTCAGGCTGGGTCAATATTATGTTTCCGAAAGCTGTTCACAGCAAATATGGCAACATCGACCCATAAACAGCAAAAACTCACTAACACAAATGGCCAGGTCAGCGATTTTTTTTCCTAGGGAAAAAATCAACAGAGCAGCCAAACACGACACACCACCTAAATCACCCCCCCAACTAAATATGCCAACTCCAAGAACGTACTATAGTGGGGTAAAGGGCAATATCATGGCGATGGCCAATCGATTTTTTTTCCCCTAGGAAAAAAAAATCGCTAAAAAATTGCTGATTTGGCCATTCGCATTAGTGGGTTTTCGCTGTTTATGGGTCGATATCATATTCACTGTAAACAGCTTTCCGCAACATAATGTAGACCCATCAGGCCATTTATGGTATTCCTGGTACCATGCAAGGTTACTAGGCTATGGGCCCTGAGCAGCCATATCCCTACTCCACATGTTAGGCCATGTGTATGCAAGGCAGCAACTGATGTCCCTGTCCAACATGGACCCAGGTAGTATCCCAGTGGTGTATGTGCTGTTAACCATCCAGTTGACCATGTTATGCCTACAAAGGTGTAGGTAGCTACCCTGCCTGATGTGGACAGGGTGCCCATTCAACCACAGGGTGATTGTGTGGGACACACATCCAAGCCACCAACAAGGCCAGTCCAGGTCACTCACCAGATGGAGGGTGGAGGGTGTGTGTGTGTGTGTGTGTGTGTGTGTGTGTGTGTGTGTGTGTGTGTGTGTGTGTGTGTTAACAAAGTGGAACATGACTTGCAGTTGTGCAGCATCCCAGCAATGTGGAGTCTGTGACTACCTGGCATGCCAGAGTGAGGCCCCTCCTGAAGAGTATGTATAACACCGGGTAGAGGGTTGGCCTTATAGCCTTTAGGTGTATGGTAGATATTTGATGGCCTGGTATTCCCTGGTGGGGATCCTCTGTATGTCCCCAGCTGCTGCATGTGCTGTCTGATGTGAATGATGAATGGAGGATTATGCACATTAATGGTCCTCATTGGGGGAAACATGAAACATCAGAATCAGGAGGGCAATGCATACTGTAATGCCAGTATGGTGACAATACCCACACTCATACTGTGTAGATAACTGGCAAGGGTATGATGTGGGTGTTAGCTGTGGATAGTGCTATCAAAAGTGGATGTGCAGGATCTGTACATAATGGTGGCGAATGTATGCGGTCCTTTGATGTGTTTTCCTGTTCATGTCTTTCAGATGAGATGTACCACAGAAGGCAACAGGCATTCTCAGAAGCCGTGACTGTGACTATCATTGATGCACTCTGACTCCATCACAAGGTACTGTTGGGCAGATGTCAGCAAAACCTGCAGGAACACACTGCCCTGTGGGCAGAACTGGTAGTGACTGTGAACAGTCTGGGCAAATGCAACTGTACCTATGAACAGGTCTGACACCATGCCACCGACGTCATCCACAATGCACGGCAAAGGGCTGCAGCTGTGGCCAGAGACCATGCTGGCACAGGTGGAGGGCCTGCTACACAAACACCAGTGACAGCCACGGAGGAGTTCCTCATCAACCTTGGTGCAGCCACTGCATCACAGGAAACAATAACCACATATGTCATGGAGGTGGGTGGCACAGAGTCAACAGCCAAGGAGAGTCCAGGTAAGGCCCCAGTGGACATCACTTCAGCACTGTAGCATTCATAGTGGCAGCCTTTGCATATCTGGATGCATATGTCAGGTCAAACTGCATTTGTGGGTGGGGTTTTGTAACACACACAAGTGCACAGATATTGTGAATGTCAGAAAATTGGGTAGTATTACAGCTTGCAGTGTACATGCTCAGAAATGCTCATATTAACCTGTACCAATGCCACATGTGTATGTGCTGAAAATACCTCTCCCCTACACCTACATAGGTCCCTCTGGTGTGGCTGGGGAACAGCTACCTGAAGCCATTGAGTGTGGAACTGTCTTGTTGTGGTTCACCAATATGTGGAACTGTCTTGTTGTGGTTCACCAATACCTTAGGCATGTTAAGGGCAGCCAGTTTTCCATGCACACAACTGTTACGCTTAGCCATATTGCAATATGTGCATGTTCACTTGTGGTGGGGTTAACTGCAGTGCATCACATTGGTCATCACAGGAGCCTATTCACAGGTGCTATAACATATTGGTACATATGTCTCTATAGGTGTAGCTACTGTGCTATACAGGGGTACATTAGTATTGTGTACACGGGTGCACTGTGTGTTAAGTGAAGGTATATCACATACTCCCATTCCTCAAGTATCTCACCGGTGAATAGTAGTAGCAACATTAACTGGACGTAGCTGCATTGCATGTTGTTGCGGGCCTGTGCACAGTGTGTCTGTTGTGGTCTGATTGTATGTCATGCATGTCATCATTCAGAAAGTGTGGTCTGCATAATGCCTTTGTGCCACCTCACCTGTATGCGTGTGTGTGTGTGTGTGTGTGTGTGTGTGTGTGTGTGTGTGTGTGTGTGTGTGTGTATATCAGAAAACATTATAGTGCAGGTAGTAATTCACATTTGTTGTCTTCCCCTCACAGGTGAACATGGGGGTTGGTGTCTCTCCCCCTCACAACTTGATGTCAGTGTGTCAATGGACTCTGATGGTGATGGTGGTCATAGTGAGGCACAGGTGGGGTTCTTGGGGACTGAATCTGTACCATTGGTTCACATCCCACTTCCAGCCACAATGTCCCCACACATAGTATATCCACACATACCGAGTCCCCAACAGCCACAGATATTGGACAGTCGGAGGGTGCAGCATCGAACAGGCTAGTGTGGTGACTATGGCATCTGCGACTGTCAACAATAGCCATAGCGAAGGAGTTGGAGAGGTCCCACACAGGTGGATTGACGGGGTGCTCGAAGAAGGACTTCTGCCCATCCAGCCCCTGTCAGAGGTGTCACAGCAGGTATCACCTGATGCATGTTTCGGTTCATCATGAAGATCAGACACGTTCTGAACGGTACACCAGACAGATGCTCAAGGTCATGGATGCAACACTTCCTGCCATGTGTGACCTCCTCCGTGGCAATGCTGATGTTATACATCATTTTGTCTTGTTGTGAATGGTGGGGTGAGACATTGTCAGTGCTCAACCGTGCAATGTCTGTGCTTGAGCATTTGGTGGGAGTACAGTGTTGGACACATGGACATAGGTTAGCAACAACATCAGCTGAGAGGACACTTGGCCATGCACATTCACACTCCCATAGTGGTAGTACCACCAGCACTACCGAAGGGAGGGTGCTGTCCATGCCACAATGTAGCAGGCCATGGGAATTTGGTCCTGGCCAGTCCCATGAGGGACACGGATCCAGCAGACATCAGTCACCATCAGGGAGTAGTACCACATCTGGCCTTGGGCCTGGTGGTGCCAGTGACACTCCTGGCAGAACCAGTCCCCATGTCGGTGGCTGGAGACAGTGAACTGTACATCCTGCCATGTGTGGTCCACAGCTGCCCAACATACCACTGTGTAGGGCTAGCACATGGCTTGACTGTGTGCATACACACACTCACACATCACTATCACATGCAGGTCACTACCAGACAAACACAGCTCCTCTACACGACCCAGTTGAGCACCACCCCTCCAGACACGCACACACACACACACACACACACACACACACACACACACACACACACACACACACACACACACACACACAATGTCAACTATATGGCCCAGCCTAGGCCTTTGGCAACCCCACACCACACCCTGTGCACATGATAATGCCTGCGCTACATCCTTGTTATCCATTCCATCGATGCAGGGACATGCTAATATGGGTGTGATGCACAAGATGAATATAGTACAGTATAGTAATTTATGCTGTGTAAGGTGCAGTCTGCTGGCAATTGTCATGGGTACACATCGAAGTGTATGTACCTCTCTGCCATGTTGCATTATTGCTGTTAGTACTGCTGACTGACAGTTGTCTCACATACCTTATTCTTTTTCTGTTCCAGGTGTCTGTGTGTGTACAGCCTGGGGAGTTGCTAATATTACCAAAGCCAAGTATGGCGGAGTGGAAACACAGTGACCTTTTCATCACCAAGGCATGGCTGTACATGTTTACCTAGGTGTGTATGCGTACAACAGTGTGTGAGGGACAATGGGGGCAGACAGTGTAACCTTGCATGCATACCCCTTGACACAGCCAGCTAGCCTTCATGCATGTCACCTGGATGTTCCTTAGGATAACAGGTTCATAGATACAAAGGAGGTTACTACAGTACTGGCCCTGGGTCCCTCACAAGCCTACCCATTACTTTATCCCCAGCAGAAACATCAATTAGCACCTGTTGCCCCTGGCATTGCTGGACACAGGTTGAACCCCATCCAGGGCAGAAACATCAGTCAGCACCTGTTGCCCCTGACATTGCTGGACACAGGTTGAACCCGAGGGACAGATGTATTTTTTTCCTCATCCACTCAACATTGATGCAGTTGATGAGGGTATGCATGGTACTGTGTTTGACATGTTTGGGGAGTGTAGTCCTGACACAGTGTAGCCTCTGGTAGCCAAACCTGACTCTCCAGCATGTATTTCTGCTATCTCATATGTGAGTCAGGCCTCTTGTACCAGTAATGCACATGGAGTTATGCTCTTATACATGGGGCAGCTGTTGAAGGGCTGAACACAACCTTGCCATCTTGGCATGCCACAGACACCTGTGGACAAACTGACCGGTAACCAGTGGGGCAGTACTGATTACAGGCTGTCTGCATGGAACAGGTGTTGAGGAACATGGCTGACCTTTGTGGGTGTTAACACAGCCTTTACAATCACTGCATATGTCTGCATAGGTGCATAGCAGACCGGCCATGCTGCTAATGTATTGTTGTACTGACTGAGGACTATTCAGAGGTAATGTCCACCTTTTGTCTGGATAAGGTCCATTTACCTATTATGTGGTAAACCACATAGAGTCTTCTTCAGTTATGTCAGAAACCTCTGTGGAAAAGGCCAGGTTTATTCTGAATTAGTCCTTAACAATATCACATACACTGATCCTGTTGACTTAGCCAACCCGCTAGCAGAGAGGTTCAGCAGAAACTTCACCCCCCCCTGCCCCCCCAGGCCCTTTCAACATCCCTGATACGTATCCCACACCTTACATCTCCATAGATCAAGTGTTACAGGCCCTATCTATGTCAAAATACACAGCTGCCATGGGCCTGATAGTATCCCAGGATGTATTTTGCACCATCTCCAGCATGAATTGGCTTCGCCATTGAGCAGCCTATTCAACCACAGCTTAAGTATTGACTTCATTCCAGCACAATGGAGAACCCCTTGCACAAAGGTGGTGCCACTACTGACCCTGGAAACTATCACCTCATTAGCTTGACAAGTCTGAACTGTAAAGCCATGGAGCATATTATTATGGATCTCATAAACAAGGACATAGGCAATCTCCAAGCACTTGAGCCCACCCAGTTTGGATTCATCGAGGGCAGATCTTGTCTGTTGAACCTGGTTGACTTCTTTGAGACTGTCACCAAGGCCCTGGATGAGGGAAAGCCAGTACATACAGCTTACCTTGACTTGGCCAAGGCCTTTAACAAAATCCCCAACTCAGGCATCATCGAAAAGCTAACACAACTTGGTGTAAATCCCTATCTCATCAGGTGGGTGGCCAACTGGCTCACTAACAGGACCCTCAGTGTCAAAATAGGCACACCCACCATCGATAGCAGGCCTGTCACTAGTGGAGTTCCCCAGGGATCTGGGCTATCAAGGTACTCTGCTTGATGTGGACAAAGAGTATATTCCACAGATGGGGGAGTCTGTGGGACACATATCTGTCATGCCAACAAGTTCTATTGATATCACAGACCAGGTTGATGCTGCGCCTACAGGTTCCTCGAGTGGAGCTTGACTTCCAGATATGTGGCAGTTGCTTCAAGGCAGGGCCTGGATTGCTTTCTATGCCAGACAGAGGTCAACTCTGAGGACTCTGTATGAAACTGAGTAGAGGGACAGTTCTTTTAGCCTATCTGTGTAGGGTATGTATTTGAGGCCCTGGATTCTCCAGTGAGGAACCTCTGTGGTTTCTCCAGCTGCTGCATGTGCTTTGTGAGGTTCATGCAGAAGGGGGTGTTTACTCACTAATTGGCCTTATAAGAGTAGAATACATGGATCATTTGACCTCTTTGTCCCTGGATGAGATACCATTACTTATGAGGTGGGCCATGTAGAAAGCTTTCCTTACAATGGTAGCAACCTGGCGGTCAGAAGTCAGGTTGCTATCAACCTGGGTGGCCAAATCCCTCACTACTGATGGTGTACGTAGGACTTTGTTGTTAATGTGATAATATGTGGGGACGTCATTCTCCCCAAAGGGGATGATGATGCATTTTCTGGTATTCAGCTTGAGGCCATGTTTCTGGCACAAGTCATTTGTCTGTGTGAGACCCTCTTGGAGGACGTCCACATCACTTGAGGATTTGATGACTGTGCTCAGCTTGCAGTCTTCTGCAAACTTGGTCACCCAATAAGCCACTGTTTTTGGCCTGCACCTCAGAAAAGTATATCTCATATAACCAAGGCCCCAAGACCAATCGCTGGGGTATGCCACTCGTTATGGGTGTACTGCTTGAGCTTGCTACCCTTATTATGATTAAATGGGATCTATCAGTGAGCCAGTTTGCTACACATCTGGTAGCATATGGATTGATGCTTAGTTGACAGAATTTATCTACTATAGGATTGGCCAAGTCAAGTTGGCCAGTGTGCACTGTCTTTCCCTCATCCATGGCTTTGACGGCTGTCTCAAAGAAGTGCAGCAGATTTAACAGACATACCACCCTTTGACAAGGCCAAACTCTGTGTGGTCGAGTATTTGGAGTTTGCCACTGTCCCTGTTACTGTGGTCCATGATGATCGGTTGTATGGCCTTGCAGATCAGGGTAGTTAGGCTGATGTGTCTATAATTTCCTGGATCGGTGGACACTCCACCTTTGTGTAAAAGGATGACAGTGGCTGTCCTCCACTCAGCTGGGACAAAGCTGGTACTTAGACTTTTAGGGTGCCTAATGGTGCTGCAAGTTCATGCCTGGGTTCATGTAGGATACAGCCTGAGATGTTGTCAGGTCCCATGAAGGCTGTCTTTTTTTGTCTTTTTTGCCTTTGAGAGGGCAG
The DNA here is from genome assembly GCF_019279795.1 of Protopterus annectens. Classification (NCBI taxonomy): domain Eukaryota; kingdom Metazoa; phylum Chordata; order Ceratodontiformes; family Protopteridae; genus Protopterus; species Protopterus annectens. The sequence goes on from NC_056741.1 coordinate 1,592,051,234, forward strand.
TGATGACCACTTCCCTAGAGATAAGGGGTGGGGGGCAGGTACTGGAGATGTCCTGATTTACTGATGGGGGGGACAGAGGGGAGAAGTTTCCGCTGAATCTGTCAGCCAGTAGATTGGCTATATCTACAGTATTTGTGTATGTGGTGTCCTTGACCACCAGTTCTGAACAGATCTGGGAGCTTCCTTTGAGACTGCAGACATATGCGATGAAGGCCTTATTATTGTCTCTAGTAGATGTGGAGTATTTGGACTCGAAGTTGCCTTTAGAGGATTTGACTGGTGCTCTTATTTGCTTGTTCAGGCTAAACAGAGAGTGCTTTCAATAGGGCACCTGCCCCTTTTTGGTCCTGGACAGCATTTTTTTCCCTTTTGTTATATAGTTTCTTTATTGCAGATGTCCACCAGACAGGTTTACTCTTCCTTGCGGAGGATGATGTCCTGTCAGGTATTCCTGATTCCATGCATCTATACATATGCTTGTATAGTACTTTGGTGCACATTTGGACATTGCTGCCCATTCCTACAGTGGGGGAGGGGGCTGTGCAGCTGTTTATACCATCCCTCAGGTGGTTGTAATCAGCTTTGGAGAATTTCTCTTTCTACCATAGTTAGAGGGGAAATCAGAGGAAATGGTGATATTGAAAGTGACTGCTCTTTTTGTCGGATCTTGCCAGGGAGGATTATACCTTAGGGGTGCTGCAGTGCTTAATCATGTTTGTTATTACCAAGTCCAAGATATCTATCACATCTTGTGGGGTATCAAGTAGCTGTTCCAAGGCATTTTCATTACTCAAATGGGGGAATCTCTGTGCGTATGTGTTCTGGCATGAGTAGTTTTTCCAATCTATGGTTGAGTAATTAAAGTCAACCAGAATCAGGGTCAAGGGTTGAATCTTGATAGATTTGTAGAGGCCCAGATAGGAAGAGTGGGCATCCTGAGTCACATATGTGGGTCTGTAACTACCTATATTTTGAATAGGGGTCTTGTCAACAGATAACGGGTCTAAATTAGATAATCGCACTTTCAAAAGTTTGACCATCATATGGTTGAGACCATATGATCGTATTTTTGAAAGATCAAATGTTTTAACGGAGATCTCCGTACAATGCAAAATGGGAAAATTTTCCTTTTCTGCACTGTAGTTCAATCTCACAGTTGGTACATTTAAAGAGAAGGGGCTGTGGGGGTACAGGGGGGCTTTCTCCCCTTCTTAAAATGTTCAAGTAAGTTATTTGTGTAGTTTATTTTTTTTTTATTAGATTTTCGAACTTTTAAAAGTTTGATCATATGGTGTTGATCATATGACAGTCGAACGTTTGAAAGTTCGATTATTTAATATAGACCCCAGATAACTGCACCTGGAGTGTCTTGTGTGCGTCAGACTGTTTGACCAGCCTGGATGTGTGTGTCTGTTTAATATATATTTATACTCCACCTCCTTTGGATTTGCTGGCCACATTTTGGGACCTGGCTATGTGGTAGGATGAGTGACCAGGTAAGGATGGGTTTCTCTCTGCAGCTTTGACCTAGGTTTCTGTGACTGCACAACGTTCAGTAACTTCCAGGGTTAATAATGTTTGCAATGAGTGCGGTTTCATGTTTAGACTCCTAGCATTTAATGGCATGAGCTTTAATTTGCATTTTGTTGAGTTTTATGTTGGTAGCATTGACCTCATGACTTCCCCTAAAAAAGGCACTATAGGGGAGGCAAGGGTCTTTGCCAGAATGCTGAAGCGCAAGTGAGACAGTTGCAGGTCATCTCTAGCAAAGCAGTGTTGTCTGTCAGTCATATGCTCCCAGGCTGTCAGGCACTGGATCCCCCTGGGATGACACCAGAAAGTAAGCCAATTATTAATGTCAATCATTTTCAGTTTATATTGAGGAATCATTCTGGGTATCAGTAGAATGCTGCTTAAGCCTAGGGACATACCTGCATGGGACACATATTAAGCAAGCTCAATCATGTCTGTCTTCCTATAGTGCAGGGAGGTACATCTGAAGTTGTTCACACCGACATGGACTAGGACAGAATCCAGTTGTGGAGAGACTTGAGTGCATGTGTGATATGGCAGATTGGGGCACCTGACAAACAAGTAACCATGACTTTGTCCTTATCCAGCCTGGTGAGAGGCACATCTGTGTGTCTCACAATGGAGTCTCCTATGAGTAATATGTTGGGTTTATGGTTAGGCCTTAGTGGTTGTGTGACACTGGTGTGTGGACTATGCACGGTAATGTGGTGGGAGGTTTGCGGAGCTCTCATGTCTTTTTGCCTCTGAGGTGTCCTTTGTTTGGGTTTGTTTTTGTTGAGAACCTCTACATATGTGGGTGTGTGTTGTGTAGTTGTGGGTGATGTTTACTGACCCCATACACTGCAGACATCCTAGGTTACTACAGAATTTGTTCTGATGTGCACATTCTCCATTTGTCTGGCCAGTGGTTCTCCTTCCCCTTATATGTGTCTCTTTGTTTTTCTGTACTCCAGTTGCAGGCTTTGTCGACAGTTGCTGCTGTTATGTATTTGTATTTCTCATGTGAGAGGGGGTAGACATCATAACATCACACCCACAAGGTTATGGACTTCAGACCTCTGAGTATACCTGTTTAGCAGGTTGTCCGTCATTGCACCCCTACATCAGCTGTGGTCCTCAGATGGTTTGCGTTGCAATATTATTATAAGGTTACATGTTGGCCATAGCTGTCAAACCATCACAGACTTGACATCTGGACAGGCCCTTATATGACAGTCAGACACAGGCCCATACATGGGGACAGGGTGGTAATATTGCTCTGCCAAACATAGACAGTTCGGAGACCAGTTTGGTATTAGCTTGCTTTTTCTTATGGGTATGATGTCTGCTTCCCCACTGGCTGCCATTGATGTTTTCACATCAACCTTTATCATTTTGCAAATAGTTTGGCAGGCAAATGCAATGTTATGACAAGCAGAGCAGATATACGAGGCATATTTCTGGTCCTTCTGTGACCCCCTGTCATTCCAGGGTATGGATGGTGCCCATTGACTTGTTGTCAGTACTGAGACAGTAAGGTGGCAGCCATTTATAACCTGGCACTACACTGACTTGTCACAGCCTGCTGTTCTACTAGGCACTGTGTAGATTACTCCAAGCTGTGTACTATCCATATGTGTGTCCCCCTGTCCCTCCATTATCTAGCTTTCCTGGAGTAACAAATATTGACTTCTGGACAGTGTGTACAACTCCTGCCGTAGATATAGCTAACATGCAAAATAGTTGGCACAGCCAGTCTCAAACCATGAACCCTGTCAACCACAGTACTGTACTTAGATCAATAAGCCACAACAGCCAACAATAAATGCTGTTTACTTCCTGACAGTAGTAATAACAAAACCGGCAACACCAGTAAAATCACTCTTGAGACAAAATGATTAAATGAGAAACAAACAAAAGAGTAATATCACGGCTGGAATATGTCTTTAATATTAAGTAGATAAAAACAAGATAAAATAATAAAATAAGATGATCTGAAGAAGGCTTTCTGCTGAAAGTGCTCATCGCATTTTATTATTTTATCTTGTTTTTATCTACTTGATATTAAAGACTTATATTCCAGCCATGATATCACTCTTTTGTTTGTTTCTCATTTACTTCCTGATAGTATTAACCACGCACATACATAGCACATTGACCCCTGCATATTATGGACATGGAACAAGTTGTCAAGTTGATTGGGACAGCCATGGGAATGTGTGGTCTGCTGCTATTACCCTACAAACATAAATATTACTGCTCTTCTATGGGAACACGTGTGTGTTGGGGGGAGAGGGGCATACCTGTCAACTGTACACAATTCCACAGACTGTCCAGATGTTTGCCTCATATTTTGGGTCCATTTATCATAGTATTGTGGTTGACTTGAAAAATACTGGCATATCATTAAAGACCGAAGTTAGAAAGTAATGACAGACATTTGAGTTTCACACTTCTTACCCTTCAGAGAGTTAATGCAACTGCAAGACCTGTTCTAATATCACTGTCTAAGTTTGTATGAGCAATAGTTCATAACTGTCCCTATTTGTGAGCCTTTGCCACACATTTCTTTATGGCTTTGTACAGATGACTTGCTGTGAGAGACTGAGAAGTGTGTATGGGACACCAACATTGATATCCATGCATGTGACCTATGACCCCACGGTTTGCTAGTCCCCTAAATATACTGCAGTGAGTTTTGTCACCTAGGGGAGTACTGCATATTCTGGGGAAGCCAATATTTGTCTGACATTTCCTGTTGTCCCACATAGCTCTCAGTTCTCTGCTGCTATCCTGGTAGACCACCCCATTCCCTTGCATACATGCACCGATACCATATATATGCTACCACAACATACTACTCCATTCATTTGTTGTTAAGAAGAGTGACTTACCTTGTGCCTGACATGCAAAATACTTGGCACAAAAACTCTTGAAACATGGACCCTGTCAACCACAGTGCTGTACTTAGACCACTAAGCCACAACAGCCAACAGTAGGTGCTGCCTTTTTCCTGACAGTATTAACCACGCATATACCTAGCTCATTCACCCCTGCATATTGTGGACATGCAACATGTTATCAAGTTGATTGAGACAGCCCTGCAAATGTGTGGTCTTCTATTACCCTACAAACATAAATGTTACTGCATTTCTATGGGAACACAGCTATGTTGGGGGAGGGCAGCATACCTCTCAACTGTACACATTTGCAGAGACTGCCCAGATGTTTGCTTTACATTTTGGTTTTTAGGCCAGGGCATACTGGGCACACCTACGTCTGCCTACAGGGACAGGCTCAGGGGGTTTCTCCTCCAAGTCGCCCTGTGACTGTGGGGACCTTGGCAATGGTGGGGGCTGTGTGTCCCATCCCTGTGATGTTCCTGCCGCAGCTGTTTCCACAGGATCATATTGTGTAGCATGGCACATACTATTAACATGTGTGCACATGTGGCTGGAGAGTACTGCAGGGCTCCACCAGATATGTCAAAGCAGCGGACTTGAGCAGCCCAAACACATGCTCTACGATGTTCCTAGTTTGTGTGTGTGCCTCATTATGCCCTTCTTCTGTGTGTGTGCATTTCTGATGGGTGTCATCATCCATGGTTCCAGTGCATAGCCGGCATCCCCCACTAGAAGGCTGTATGGGATGTCCACCCTGGCAAATGCCTGGTACAGCTGTGAGGAATGCAAGATGTGGGAGTCCTAATAACTGCCAGGGCTGCCAGCATACGCATTGATGATAATGCCCTGGGCATTGCACATGACCTGGCAGTTAATGGAGTGATAGCCCTTGCGGTTGACGTAGACTCTACCCTCTTCACTGGGTAGTGCTTTGATGTGGACACTGAGTGCAGTCTATGGCACCCAGTACCTCTGGGTAGTGTGCTACATGGTGGAAGAGATGAATATTGTTGGTCGTCTCCTCATGGGTGCTGGAGAAGTAAATGTGCTCACTGGCATGTCTTAACATAACATCCAGGAAATGGTGGAGTACCCTGGATGCAGATGCTTGTGAGACACCCATAATGTCCCCAGTAGGTCATTGGAAAGTACCTGTAGCTAGTATTCTTAAGGCTACACATACTTTTGTTTCCACTGGGATGAGTTCCCCTCTGTTGGTTCTCTGTCTGAGATAAGGCCAGCAGAGCTCAGTGAGTTGCTGTAGCATGTCCCTGTCCACCCTGAAGCGCTCTATCTTCAGCTCATGTAGCTCTTGAAAGCTTACCATGGGTCTAAAAACTCTTCTCCTCCTCAGTCTGGGCAGGTTGTCAGCAACATCCTCATCACCACATTTAGTCTGTAGTATGTAGACATGTAGCAAAGCAGCAGCAGCAGTCCCTATCATTTTGTCAGTTAAAATTCCCAAGTGTGTACTCCAATGGTGCAGAGTATGTGGGAAAATCAGATTGAAGGGTGTTTGTATACTTTATACTGGTGTGCTGCAGATGCAGACTGTGTAATTGGCTGACTATGAATACATTCCACCTGCCAGCTGCATTATTGAGGGGTTTGAATGGGCCAGTGTGAGTGCCAGAGGGATTATTACTCATTTCTAGTTGATTGCCTTTTGTAAACATGTTTCCATTTTTTTCCTGTCTTTTTAAGCCCCACACTGCGCCGCACAAACCCACTGCTCAAATGTAAACACTTCTAAGCAGATCTGACCCTCCCCTGTACACAAACATGCTTAGCTTTTCTTAAACCAGCTAACCACAGGTAAGCAGCCTCAGACACAACCCATTGGTTAGCTGTGCTTAGCTGAGCACAAACAGAAGCCACTGAGCTCCAGTGTGCTTACACAAAACATGACACACACCCTTTTTCATGTTAGCTGCCTCTTCTGCCTACACTACCACATTACAGCCCTTACACAGTTAGGTACCTGCAGACATGGTGTCCCATTTGGCTATTCAGTAAACTTAGCTCATTTACAAACACTTAATTGCATATATCCTAGTTACACCACTACACCAGAGCCTATGTGCTTGGCAACCACTCTTACCATCCATTGTTATGAGTCTGCATGCTAACCAGTGTAATGCAAAATTTAATTTTATCATTCAGATTGCCTTTTTATTATTTTTATTTTATTTTTTGCATGACTGCATGTTTGCCCGCCACTGTGCTCCACTTAAAAAGCCCAATTCTGCCAAAAAAAAACTTTTTCATGCCAGTGACCATAGTTTTGGCTATTGGCATACCTAATGCACATAATGCATACTTTACTTTTAGCTGTCACGGCCCCATTTTTATTTTTGCAGTCCAGTACACAGTTACTAACCGCATACATTTCTGCTGCAGACACGGCTCCTACACGGATCCCTGTCTGCTTCCTGGATTGCAAATTCACCTCATTTGCATGTTTTTTACCAACAAATGAGGTGATTTGCTTTATGCGATCACCTCCATGGCTGAACAGTGCTAGGAGGCTCGTGCACACACCTAGCCATCCTTGCTTCCTGGATCGCTCAGCCTCCGAACTCCGTGTTCGGGCCGCGCCACTATGCTTACAAGGAGATTAGCTCTGTGTAAGCATTACTGAATTACCCCCAGTATGAATCAAGGTGTGACTCATGTACTGAAAATAATAGTCACAAGGCATGATGTGCTATACGCAGTTGTATGAGATCATAGTCTTGCAGTGTGCGAGTGCTAAGTTAAAAAAAAAATAAAGTAATATGAATGTCAGCATGTGATAGCCAGTCCAGCTACGTAAAGTATAATAGTCAAACTGAGCAAACAGTACAGATTTAAGCAATTGATGAAAAAGTCAGACAGCATTAACAGAGCTTGACAATGTGGAATGTAAGGTGTTGAACAGGCCTGTCACCTGCTTAGTTACTACTAGGTCAAAGATTAGAAAGAAGGATGCCTACATCAAATTCTTGGCTGATTCTCAGGAATCAAAACTAGTTCCAAATAGAACAAAACAGAATCAGTCCAAAAACAAGCTCCTCTGATAAAATGCATGCTAAATCTCTTTCTGATCTGAAGGAAGAAATAGTACGAAACAGTTATTTTAAAAAAATGTGTACAGCCAAATACAATGATACTTCAAACTGCTCATGGCAAGGTGCTGAGATGATATAGGAAGCATCCATTCAAGATTATTACATGTCAGAATGAATTCAAGGGCAAAAAGACATTGTCCATGATGCTTTTAAGATCGCTGAAAAGTCTTGAGATGTATCCAGAATGATGATAGCAGAGATAATCTAAGAAAAAGATCTAAAAGGATATGAAACCAAAATATCAGAGTTACCTAGAAGTGAGATTTCAACTACTTTGTCAGCTAATAAAACCAAAAGAATTAGTAAACTCATCCCAAAATATTCAGGAAATGGAAAACATTTAAAGAAGCTAGCTCAATATTATGACAGTCATTTTTTAATATCTTTATTAAAATATCACTTAAGACATAGGCAGACATACATTAATCACAACCTGCAATGATATTAATTATAAAATATAAAACCATGCTAACATTTTTCCATTAACAAACATTTTGCATTACATCTCACTTTCTTTATAACAACTGACTTTCAGTCCAACATTTCATAAGTCACTCAATCCCTGCCTTCCTTTAAACCTCTCTCCTGAACATTATTCTGCATGTATTGTTCAAATACATTCCATTTATTTCTATGTAATTTGCTTCTCTTTTTTAAAGATATGTTATCTCTTTTACAATATTCAGCACTTCAAATACAGTTGGTTTGGATTTTGATTTCCATTTTCTAGTAACTTATTTTTTGGCAGTTAAATTAAACTTAAAAAGGACTTACAGATCCTGTGTACCAGCTGAAAAGAATCATTTCATTGGGTAGAGCCACTTGATTGCCAATATTTCTGACAGAGTACTATGTATGGATTTTTTTGAAATCTAGCAACTCACTACAATCCCAACACACATGTTCCAAATTATCACTTTCTTCTTTATCATATCCAACATTTGTTGTATACATGAGGAAAAATTGTTTGAAGTCTACTGGGGTACAAAAATACCTATGCAGACAAGTCCAAGCAAAAATCCTAAACCTTCTGGACTTTGTTGTATACTTGGGAGACAAACATATGCCTCTCATTGTTTCCTTGTAGATTGCTTTTCCAGTCTCTCTACCTAATCTTTTCTAACCTCCTCTGATTGATTCTTATAGCCATCAAGCAATATTTTATATGCCCTACTAATTATCCCCTTTTTAATAGCAGTTACTGTTCTACGTTTGACAAAAACAACTGTACCAGTTCAGGCCTTTAACTTAAGACTCCCCATCCCTTTCACTTTGCCTATAGTCTGATATCAATCACTGACAGGGAAGGCAGTCTGTAACCTGCAGTCACAACATCTTCTTGGCCTCATCTCACTCTGTCACCTTTCTCTCTTTAGTTATTTGCTCTCAATTCCTTGGTTCCTTTGCCAATTTCTCCAGTAAATTCCAGCTCCCTCATGCATATTTTCTGTATCCCTTCTTACAGTGATCTCTATTGGCAAAAATCTCCTTTCACCATTCATCAGTTGGCTCAATTCTTAGAATATGTTCTGCAATGTTATGAATATTTATATTTATTTACTGTATAATATTCTGTATGGTAGTTTTTATTCTCTTTAAGGATCTGCAACCAAAATTCCACACTCATTATTTCTTGACCCCCTTGCTTCATTATCATCCCTTTCCACTATAAAATATAACCATCTGTTTGTGTTATGTGTTTTAACTGTGTAGTTTTACAACATCCTTGCAAATGAGGTATTCCTAAACCACCTTATTCCATGGGGGGGGGGGTCTACTTATACCACTTAACTCTTTCCATCACAGATAAATTCCTTCAGCTGTTTATTAATTATTGCCCACAGCTTTTCCTCTGGTTGATAAAAAGATGTCTGACCTGGATATAAAATTAAATGGACTAAAACATTTTCACTGTTTGTTTCTTACTTTCCATGTCCATAAACAAGAGCTTTCAGCTCTTAGTTTTTATATTATCTCTTTAGTCTCTTCCCCTATATGGGATAGGCTGCCATACCGGCAGCCTTTTTAATCCATACTCCTAAATATAGATATTGCATAACCAAGTCAAGACCCTGTATATAATTTATTGCTATAATCTTTGTTTTATCTTCATTAATTGTGCATACCAAAAAGATCTGAAACTCTCTTAAATGTTCCACAACATGAATATGTCTTTTTGTGGATTTATCATGTACAAAATAATATCATCTGCAAATAAAGCCAACTTTTATTGATTACCATACCAATTATTTATTTAAATTTCTGAGTTTCTTATTTTCTTTGCAAGTGGCTTTAAATATAAAGCAAATAATAAAGGGGAAAGAGGACACCCTATGTCTGTTTCCTCTGTCCAAACACAACTTATATGAGAGGAATGCTACCACTTTAATTCTTGCCTCTGATCCTTCATATATGCTTCTTATTGACATTATTATTGTATCAGGGAATCCAAATGCTTCCATTGCCCTGCTCATAAAATCCCAGCTTTCACTATCAAATGCATTCTCTGCAAGAAGACCCACCAAAAACAGTTGTATTTTCTTACTGCTTCCCTCTGGATCATCATTGTTCTGCCATTGTTGTCAGATGTTTGCCTCCCCTTAACAAAACCACACTGATCCATATCTATCAATTCTGGCACCACCATTTTCATTCTTTTAGCTAGTATAGACATAATCACTTTATAATCATGGTCTATATGAGGCTGAATCTGATGGACCTTTACTTTCTTTGAGTAATACAGACACCACAGCTTTCTTCCAAGAAGTTGTTGCTTCCCTCCCTTTTTAAATATAATGAACAAAATCTTTTTAGTCTCTATCACTTTCCTACCTCCTAACTTCTAAATGAATATCATCTTTTCCCGGAGACTTCCCTGCTGATTTGATTATACATCACAATTTTATCTCATATCTTCCTATCTTAACTATTAGTAATTGAGCCTTCTCTTCTCGTAATCTGAAATATCTCTTAATACCTCTATAGGATCTCTAGTTATTTTTCTAGTTATAGGTTCCCTAAGTATGGCAACTCCCTTTTTACTTTCTGTTGCCTATATCACTGTGCTAAAAGCTTTTGTGATTTAGACTTGTTATCAAACAATAGTTGCTAAACAGCAATCTTTCTAAACTCATGCAGATTCCCCTTATTCTGCATTACTTTAACCTTTGTCACCCCTTCTAAATAACTTCTTACTGATTAACTATACCTCTTTCTCTTTTTATTTCAGCCCTATTTTTAAAGTCTATTTTTGTTTTATCCCACTCACTAGTTATTCCATTTCAAAAAAACGTCTATCTTCCCTAATAATTCTTGGGTAATTTCCACTACCCATTCCTTCAGTTCCTTCCTTTTTAACAGGTAGGTGAGAAAGTGCCAATGTCTCATTTTTATTTCATTACCCTGCTTTATTGTCTTAGGTTTTATTGGTTCATGATCTGACATAGATATTGGATATGTTTTGAAACTTCCAATTAAATGCATATGTTCCTGTCAGTAACCATTAAAAACGTCATGGGTCTTGAAATGTGGAGACTGGCCAAAAGATCACAACTTTTCTCTAGGGTTGCCACCTTTTCAGTGGGCCAAAGTGAGACATGGGGGTGTGGCCAATATGACACTGGCCACATCCTCTACCATGATGTCACCACAGGAGCGGTGAAGGAGATGCTGTTATGGGTACGACGGATGGCTGCTGGAGTGGCTAGCTAGCTGGCTAGCTGGCTGCTGGAGTGGCTGGTTAGCTGGCTGCTGGAGTGGCTAGCTGGCCAGCTGCTGGAGTGGCAAAATGACTGGCTGGCCGGCTGCTGGAGTAACTAGCTGGTTGGTAGGAGTAGCAGCTGGATGGATGAATGACTGGATGGATGGCTGGCTGCATGAATGGATGGATGGATGGATGGCTGGCTGAATGAATGGATAAATGGCTGGATGGATGGATGGATGGATGGATGGATGGATGGATGGATGGATGGATGGATGGATGGATGGATGGATGGCTGCATGAATGGATGTCTGGCTGCATGAATGGATGGCTGGCTGGTTGAATGAATGGATAGCTGGCTGGCTGGAAGAATAGCTGGCTGGCTGCATGAAGGGATACATGGTTGACTGGCTGGCTGCATGAATGGATGGCTGGCTGGAAGAATGGCTGGCTGGATGAATGGATGGATAGCTGACTGGTTGGCTCCATAAATGGATGGCTGGTTGAATGAATGGATGGCTAGCTGGTTGAATGAATGGATGGATGGCTGGCTGGATGAATGGATGGATGGCTGGCTGTCTGGCTGGTTGGAAGAATGGATGGATGGCTGGCTGAATGGATGGATGGATGGCTGGCTGGCTGGATGGATGGATGGATGGATGGATGGATGGATGGATGGATGGATGGATGGATGGATGGATGGCTGCATGAATGGATGGATGGATGGATGGCTGGCTGGATGAATGGATAAATGGATGGATGGATGGATGGATGGATGGATGGATGGATGGATGGATGGATGGATGGATGGATGGATAGATGGCTGGCTGCATGAATGGATGGCTGGCTGCATGAATGGATGGCTGGCTGGTTGCATGAATGGATGGCTGGCTGGCTGGAAGAATAGCTGGCTGGCTGCATGATGGGATACATGGCTGACTGGATGGCTGCATGAATGAATGGCTGGCTAGCTGGCTGGAAGAATGGCTGGCTGGCTGGATGAATGGATGGATGGCTGACTGGTTGGCTCCATGAATGGATGGCTGGTTGAATGAATGGATGGCTGGCTGGTTGAATGAATGGATGGATGGTTGGCTGGATGAATGAATGGATGGCTGGCTGTCTGGCTGGTTGGAAGAATGGATGGATGGCTGGATGAATGGATGGATGGCTGGCTGGCTGGCTCATTATAAAAAGAAAATCTCATTTTTTTTTTTTTTTTTTTTTTTTTTTTTTTTTTTAGCGATTGTAGAAGCGCTTAAAACAAAGCGCTCCTACAGCCACGATCTTTGCAGGACTCTTCCTGCCCCAATCCCCACCCCTTTCATGAATTTCAGCCAATTGCTGCACGAATTAGAGCACCCGGACCTAACAGGCAGCAGCTTTGCCTGCAGGTATGGGTCGGTGACGTAACTGAATTGCTGTGGAAAAGCCGGAAGTAATTGCGGCTTTTCCACGGCAATTCAGTGCGATTGAAAAGTGGGAATTTTCAAGTCCCACTACTTTCCACAGCAGGCAACAGGATGAGGCAGCTCAACCCGTGAGTGTCCCGCTGACAACGGGACGGGTGGCAACCTTACTTTTCTCTCCAAATGTGTCTCCTGCAGTATTGCTATTTGCAGTCTGCATTTCTTAAAATAATTCAGTACTTTTTCTTTTTTGTTTTTATCTTTAAGGCCATTTGTATTCCAAGATATTATGGATAGAGTAGTCATTATAATAAAAATCTACCATTTTCACTTATTATACATAACAGTGTTTTTTTTAATGTGTATTTCCAACTTTTGTCTTACATGCACACATTAATATTTGTCAGGCTGATTTTTTATACAGTTGTTTCTTCTCATCTCCATCTGAATCTATGTCTCATTTCTCAAGACTTTTAGCTCTATTGAAAACACCCATCCCCTATTAACTTAGAACAAATACACAAAACTATATATATTTTTAGCAAATGAAGTTTAACCCTCCAGACAGGGCCAATTGTCCTGAATTGACAGCTGCACCACAAGCATAACCTTATCTAAAATTAAAGTTACCCTTGCTAAAGCATATGTTGCAGCCTGTGTTTCCACTTACACTGATTATTGTCTGTTCTTTTCTTATCTGTTTTTTCCCTCCCAGAAGTAAAAAAAAACAGCATATATACTTTTACAAAACATTAACTTTTAGCCCTGAAAGAAATGCGCTGGTTGCCTTTAAATAAAATTAAATTATGTACTGGTCTATTCAGTGCATTAATGTATTAAGGCCGGTGGAGAGGCTACTCTCTCTAATTCACTTCCCATAATTTCAACCTTCATTTTTCACTGATCTGCTTGTCATGGTACCTTTACATTTTATATTTCCCTCACAAATAACTCTCAAGATTAATTGCTTGCACCTGCAGACAGCTTGCCTCCATGTAAAAGTTATCAGCAATAAAAAAGCTATCAGCTTGCAGATGCATGAAGTAATTTTTGTAAATTTCACTCAGAATAGAATGCGCAGAATTCCTCTGGTTAACTGCCTTCAGCTGGAAACATCTTGCTGTCACTGAGAACTTTTGCTAATGGAAAAAAGTATCTTTGCAGATGGAAGAAGATTAGCATTTTGCATGACTTTCATTATTTTATCTTACTTTCAAGCTTTAGTACATTAATCTAGACATCTACCTTTGTAAAACATGGGAAATCAATACTTTTACACCCCACCAGCCCTGATGACAGTATTATATTAACTTAGACTTGCTTCTGTACAGACGTTCTTCTCTTTTTATACAGTAAAATCTATATTTTATGCAACATATAACAGTTACTGAAATGACTGCCCCCCACACACTTAAAATACCCAGGCCTGCACATTATACAAAACTGCTTTACAATATATAATGAAACATTTTATACAAATACCAATAAAAGCAATTTTGTTTACTCACAGTTTCTTCTTTTTCCCTTTTAGTGCCTTTCTAAACATTAAATACATAATGTGGAGTATATGCATTACAGTCCACCCACAAGTTTACCAAAGTTAACAAAAGTCCAGTCTCTTCTCAGACAATTTTATTTCACAAATGTGATCAATGCTTTATAATCTCAAGTTTATTCACTAATTTCATTGTTGCTGGTCTTCTTCCTGATCATCTCCCAACACTAAAATCTAGTTCAAATCCAAGGTACTCCCATTTCTTCTGGTTAATTCCTGTGTTTTTCTCTCTCTCGAAGATTTTCCTTTAGAACTTTGGAAAAGGTTTCATTTTCAAAGTATCTCTGTAAGTGTTATCATCATAAGAATGAGAAGAAGAGTCTTCAGTGGCTTGCTTGCTTATTTTTAGCTTTGTCCTACATCAAAAATATAAAAAAACGTGAAGACTGCTGGATACAGCAGTTTGAGTTTTCACACCTGCCTCTTGAGATTCCCTTATTGCTTTGATAAATGTGCTTCTCTTCTACCTGGTCTACAGTCAATAATCATTTTCCATAAAGACTACGCTCTCTCCAATTTTTAATACTTGCTCCTTCTAGCACAGTTTTGTCAGGATCATCTCTTTCTGTTGATATGATTGCATATTTGCTAATGCAAGTATTGGCTACTTTCTCATGGCCAAGTGATTTTCTTGGAGCATACACTCAATGTACCTTTTCAATTAACAAGTCTTGTTTTGAAACACCACTCAAGTTACTTATTTATGCTTTCACAAAATTAATACAGTTTCTTCCTTGCAGTGGCACTGCAGAAAATTTCATGTTTTCTCTCCACCTTCAGAAGCCTCATACTTAGCAAGCCTTTTATTCATTTCAGCCTCTATATAATCAAATGCCGCTAATCAAAGTAATGCAGCCTGAACTTATACATTTGTTTCTGAAAATATGCTTTAGTATATCTCATTAAAAAGACTCTGCATACATATATGTTTGCCTCACCAAAGAGTAAACTGCCAGTTAAGAAAATGCCAAAAGAGCAAACTTTTTATATCAAATCTAAAAAGATCAAATGAAGAAAAAAAGGTTTAAAAACAGTATTTTTTCAGGGGGCAAACCCCACTGCATCCCCATACCCCCTGCTAATTATATATACCAACTGTGAGATCACACAATAGCTGGTAAAGGCAATTTTCCAGACCCCACTGTTCCATGATCTCACATAGATGATAGCTAAAAGGTTGAAAAACAAGCTTGTAAAAAGCTCTTATTATATATAGTATAGACCCCCCTCCATGGCTCAGGTCACCCACTTCTCTTATCTGGACCTACTTGACTCCATTGAGGTACCGCCTAACACCCTGATCCTTGGTGACTTAAACTACATCACCATAGACTGGGTGAACTATTCCTGCTCTAATACACTCACCCAATGATTCCTTGACTTCATCAGTTCTAACACACTAGATCAGCTTGTCTCATTCCCCACAAGGGGAGATAACATTCTAGACTTGGTTCTTACCAACATGGGTGACCACTGCACCACTCTCAGAGTAAGTTCTTCCCTGCTGAGATTAGACCTTCAGTCTGTCTCATTCAAAGTTTTTATCCCATCCAAGCCCCCCCCCCCCAGCCGTAACCAGGCTAAAAAACTTCTCAAAAGCTGACTACAACCTTCTAAGGGAGGGTATCTGTAGCTTCACACCACAGGTCCCCTCAGAGAATGCAGACAACTATGCTGAACAGTATGCCAGTGCAGTATACAAGCACCTTTATAACTGCATGGACTCAGCCATACCCAACAGAACTAAAACCTGCTCCTCAAGGAAACACAAACCAGCTGGTGGACATCCTCTACCAACAGGCTTTACAACAAAAGGAAGAAACTGCTGTCCAGCTCTAAAAAAGAACAAATTCACAATTGGAAAAACTCCCTCATTTACTTCAAAAAGCAAATTAGATCACTAGTGAAAACCTCCAAAGCCAATTATGAATTGAAACTAGTCTCCAAAACAAAGGGTAACCACAAAGCCTTTTTCAGTTACGTCAGGAACCTCCATGGAAAAGCCCAGGTTTGTTCCAAATTAGTTATTAACAGTGCCACTTATACTGATACTGTTGACTTAGCCAACCTGCTAGCAGATAGGTTCAACCCAAACTTCACTCCCCTGCCCCCCCAAACGCCCATTCACCATTCCCAATACTTGTCCCACACCTCACATCTCCCTAGATCAAGTGCTAAAGGACCTATGCAAGACAAAGAACACAGCTTCAATGGAACCTGATAGTATCCCAGGCTATATTCTGCACCATCTCCAGCAAGAACTAGCCTCAGCATTGAGCACCCTATTCAACCATAGCCTATATACAAGCTTCATTCCAGCAGTCATACCCTTGCACAAAGGTGGTGCCACTACTGACCCTGGAAACTATTGCCCCATCAGCTTGACAAGTCTGATCTGTAAGGCCATGGACCGTATTATTATGGACCTCATAAAACAAGAACATAGGCAATCACCAAGCATTTGACCCTTCCCAGTTCGGATTTGTCAAGGGCAGATCTTGCCTGTTGAACCTGGTTGACTTTTTTGAGACTGCCACCAAGGCCCTGGATGAGGGAAAGTTAGTATATACAGCATATCTTGACTTGGCCAAAGCCTTTGACACAATCCTTCACTTGGGCATCATCGAAAAGCTAACACAACTTGGTGTAAATCCCTATCTCATGAGGTGGATAGCCAGCTGGCTCACTGATAGGACCCACAAGGTCAAAACAGGTGCCTCTACCTCTAACAGCAGACCTGTCACTAGTGATGTTCCCCAGGAATCTGTCCTGGGAACCCTACTGTTTGGCATCTACTTCTCAGAGGTCTAAGTAAAGACAAAAGGCCTGTGGCTGACCAAGTTTGTGGATGACTGTAAGTTAGGTGCTGTCATTGACTCCCCAAATGATGTTAAGGATCCCACAGCAACAAATGACTGGTGCCAAAGTCATGGCCTTAAGTTAAACTCAAAGAAATGTAATATCATACCACTCAGCAAAAACATGGCCACTACTGTTTACCACATCAATGGCAACCCCCTAAGCAGACAACCTGTGGTAAGAGACCTGGGTACACAGGTTGACAACAATCTCATATTCTACCATAATGTAGTGGCAGTGGTCAAAATAGCCTTTTATTTGGTTCATCTCATAAGTAAAGAGATTGCATTCAGAAAAAAGGAGGTTTTTACCTCTCTGTACTCCTGCCTCATTAGGCCAATAATTGAGTACAACGCCCCATTTGGTATGTACCTCTCCAAACACCTGCACCAACTGGAAAGGCCACAGAAATACCTCACAAAGAGAATCAATGGCCTGCAACTGTGCTATGCGGACAGGCTCAAATCACTATCACTCTACTTGGTATCCTACAGATGGCTCAGAGGTGATCTGTGTCTCGCCTACAAGGCAATCTTGGACCCTGACCTACTAGAGATACTCCATATCCGTAAGCCTAACTCCTTATGCATTACCCAATCAAAAGGCCTACATCTAATATGCGACATTAACAAAACCTGCTGGAGAGACAGGTTTGTCTCCCAGAGGCTGCCCTATCTCTGGAATAGACTCCCCATACACGTCAAACAATGTACATTGCTGACCCTCTTTAAGTGCAACCTTGATGAGTGGATGTGAAACCACAAATTTGTCCCGGGGTACTATCTGTGTCCCTCATTGACAGGGGCAACAGGTGCTGATTGAGGTTTCTTTTTTGGGGATAAACTCTTGGCTAGGCTTGTAAGGGCCCAAGGGCCATTAGCCTAGTAACCTGCTATGATCCTATGATTTTATATATATATATATATATATATATATATATATATATATATATATATATATATGTGTGTGTGGATTAGTATCACTTCACCTAAAGACCATTTCACTGAAACCCATTTCACTGAGATCAAATCACCTAAAGTTCATTTCACTGAAAGTTCATTTAACCTAAAACTCATTTCACTGACAAGTAGTACTCTAAGGCAAGTCAAAGGTATATGTCCTTTTCCCCACTGTGGTGCGATCCTGGTGTTAGTATATATATAGTTAGGGGGTGGGGGTGTAGCCCCCCCACTTATTTTGCTTTTATGTTGTCTGGTTTTATTTTACTTTATTTGGTAAAAGGCAACTAGGTGGGGGGGCTACCCCCACCACACCCTCCAATGTGGGGGGCTGCACCCCCCCAACCTTCTAAGTTTGTAAGAACAGTATTTAAAAATTGTCCCTGTTTTGGGACCATTGTCCCACTTTTATTTATGGATTTGTCCAGATGTATTGCTCTAAGAGTTTGAGAGCTGTAAAGGCATATTCCAAAGTTAGAACCACACATGGGAAGGAATACAAATGAAGACATATAAATAGTAAACAAGACAAAATCTGAAAATGAGTTTAATCACCAGGGAACACATGGAAAAGAAAGCTATAGAGTACAGAGCAGTGATGCAGAATGATGTTATAAAGCATCATATACAGAAAAAGCAATGGAAAGTATTATATGCCTGCAGTTTTCTGACTAGAAGCATGACTCTTCATATAGTTCAGAGATAAAAGAAATAAGGATAAAATGTTGCAGTGTCAGTGGTGCAATAGGTAGTCCACTTCCCTTTAGTGCAGGTTATAGTCTGTGCAACACATAGCCCACTTCCCTTTAGTGCTGGTTATAGTCTGTGCAACAGGTAGCTCACTTCCCTTTAGTGCAGGTTATAGTCTGTGCAACAGGTAGCCCACTTCCCCTTTAGTGTGGGTTGTAGTCTGTGCAACAGGTAGCTCACTTCCCTTTAGTGCAGGTTATAGTCTGTGCAACAGGTAGCCCACTTCCCCTTTAGTGCGGGTTGTAGTCTGTGCAACAGGTAGCCCACTTCCCTTTAGTGCAGGTTATAGACTCCCACACCAGTGAGATAGGTTCCTGACACTGCAATACAGCATAATGAAGTGCTGCATTGCTGAGTACATTGTCCTTCGGTTGAGAAGTTAAACTAAAGCCCCATCTACCTGAGTTATTGGTAGCTCAGGTGAATGTAAAAGATCCCACGGCACCTACTGAAAAGAGTAGAGGAAGTTCCCGATGCCCTGGCTAAAGTTGCCAAAGTAGTATAAATAGTATCTCAGGTCTCCCCTTCAAAGAGGCTAGTGAGACTGAGAAAGTGAAAAAAGGATAAATTAAAAAAATAAATCAAAATGTTATATATTTAGTTTTTCATCTTCACAAGTTTTAGTAATAAAAGGTGTGATTGGGAGTAGCTCTTGTAAGTTCAAAGCTCCTGGGTTACTCCCAGAAAAAAAGTGTCTTAACAGACGTTGCTTGTTGTACTGTAGACTATATGAAAGTACTTTAAGGTGACAGACTGTGTGATAAGGAAAGAAAGAAATGAGGTAGTGAAGTAGCTTGCTAACCAAGGTCGTCACATCCATTTGCAATAGGAAATGGCTGACATGTTAAGACATTAGTGCTATTTCCACTGCCAGGTTCTGTACTCTTGTTTTTTTGGCTTTGTGAGGCCTTTCACATTCATTTCCAGTGTTACAACTCAAAACATCAGTGTGCCCATTTAACTAGAAGTCAGCAATGCTTCCTGCATTACTGAAAGTATATTTGTTGCTGATTTATTAGTCCCATAAAAGCAGCCAGGCCCCTCTGGGTGAGAAGAAAGATGAGAATACCCTTTTGTTATCTGATCACAACTGTGCTGAGAAGTGACTGATCAAAACCTTAACCACATTCAACTCCGATCAAAGGAATCAGATTACAGTTTTCAAAAGTAAAAAGTAAATAAAAATAAGAAATTAGAGAAAAGATCTTTCAACATTTTTTATTGACCTGAAGTAGCAGCAGCAGAATACAGCCTTAAAATAAGGGAACTGTTGTTTGTGTTTCCTTTTCCAGAAGTACATACTTCAGCCATCTTTAATTATGAAGCCTAAGTTCTCTGTATTTACTTATTTTCCCGAGAATGAAGTAGGAAGCAGGATTTGAACTTGAAAGACCCATTATTGATCCCTCCCGCCAGCCTCAGTGCTCATTAATTAGCACTATCTGTACTAATACGTTTCCTTTAATGTAGTTCTTTCAGGCCTTTTCCAGTTCTCCTAAAGTCCCTGTCAAGTGTTCTCAGTACTCTCTGGCATCGTCATGGGAACAGCAAGAAAGGCCTGGGAATGATTATGGGAAAATAATTTGAATTGATGCTCAACTAAGATTGTGACCATGTCTGAAACCTGGAGAGAAGAGAAAGATGTTTCTTTATAGAGCGACTCAGAATGGAAGCTCTGTTTATGCTTTAAGCATTACAGGCAATTCACTGAAAGGAGAAAAAATGCTTTTACATGCAAAGGTCCGGAAGGGTGCCCATAAAGTTGAAGGCAAACTTAATTAGAGGTCTCAGCTTTACAGGGTTGGGGGGGTGATCATTTTAATTACAGGGCTGCTTTACTAAAGGCACACAGCTTCTGCTGTTGCACAGGTCTGCAAGTTCAAATCTGTCTGAAAGGTAAAGAAAATTATTCTGCATTTTTTGACTGTCTGCTCTTTGAAACATTTATTTGAGTCACATAAATTTGCATGATAGTGTTACTATCCCAAGACATAATACATATTCTATCAGAGTATATTGTGGCAAATAACCTTTTCTGATCAGGCTAAAGTTTTACTGAACCCAACAGCCAACAAAAAATTGCTTTTGGTACATCTCCTGTAACTGGCTGAAGGTAATATAAAATGTTGCTTTATTTATAAAACAATTTGCACACATTTAGCTCACTGGATCAGAAGATACAGAACTACAATCAAGTGGCTTACTAGAGCTTGCAATAGATGGCACCATGAAATATCTAAATAATATTATACCACTAAAAATAGTGCTTTAAATAGATTGTAACACAGCTAGGTCAACCATCTACACAGATTATCATCACTGTGTTTGTTATAGTCTCACATAATATCTGACTTGGAGTTACACTGTTAAAATCTGTTCTGCAAATCTGTGCACTTGCGGTAATGGGATAGTACATGGTGCTTGTAAGATATAGCCCAGTGTTAGCTACTGAGGTCAAGTTCATTGATGCTGAGAGAAGGATAACGTTGTGCTGAGCAAGGCTTGTGGTGGTCTGTACCACTGCTAATATGTGGTCTGAAGACTATGTTTTTTGACTTACAGCTCATTGGCAGTAAGGCAAGTCCAACTGTGATATACAACCTAAGAACACCAAGGGTTATGCACACTGCATCACTGACACATAACCCAGAATGCTGTAAGGTGTGACAGTGCACAAAGCAAAGAATGTATGACCCAGTGACTCTGACTGGCACCAATTCGCACACAGAGATTGGGGTTGATATAATGATTAAGGTGTTTACCTCATAAACACAAGGTTCAGGGTTTGAGTCTCACCTCTGGAAGGGAAATTGGCTAGGCTAGGATAAAAATGGCCCACAGAGGCAGCTAGCCTAAGACTTACCTATGATGTGCACTACTAACACAGTGCTCACACACTGGTAGACTACCACAGTATATGCCTTATAGCTAGTCCTACTGCTCTGAGTAGAGCCCAAGGCTGCTGACACATATCCACTACTGTGTAGGTAGCATGCCCTTTTGTTAACATATACCCAGCACTGACAAGGATAGGACCCAGCAGATTGTACTTCTAACATGCATACTAGTGCTCTCTGTAATAGCATATTGTGTATTGTACTACTAACCTGTAGCAAGCACTGCCGCAGGTAGTAGAATCTGCACCTGATATGTAACAATTAGTGACTGTATCCACAGATGCTATGGGTCACACCTTGCAAAAGTTAAATGAACATGTTAACACTGGGCTGCACCCTCCTCAACTGACTTATAATTATAACCTAGTACTACTGACATGCCTAGTACCGACTTTCACTCACATGTACTAAGTACCAATGTGATGAACATCCAGTGTTTCTCACAAGCACCCTTTCCTGCTGTGAGTAGCACCAGTGTAAATTACAAGCACCCAGCACTGTTGTGGGTAGCCCTCAATGTTACTAACAAGTAACCAGCACTGTTTAGGGTAGCATCCAGTGTTACTGATATGTTGCAATAATGCTGTAGGTAGTATCCAGCATTACTCACACACATTAATACTGATGTGGATAGCATCCAGTGTTACTCACAAGTACCCAGTACTACTGTGCATAGCACCCAGTGTTATTGACGTGTACCATTATTGCTGTGGGTAGCACCCACTGTTACTGACATGTACCTGTACTGATATAGGTAGTATCCAGCATTACTCACACATACTAATACTGATACCAACTGTCACAACTACCCAGTACTGCTGTGGGTAGAACATAGTGTTGATGACATATATACAGTACTGCTGTGGATATCACATCAGAAAAGCAATTCAATAGCCAGAGGACGGAAGAAAATCAAGGTTTTCTGTTATACACACCCAGCACTGCTGAGGGTAGCACGTAGTATTAATGAGATGCACACAGAACTGATGTTGGTTACACTAGCTGTTACTGATACATACCCAGTGCTGCTGTGGGTAGCACCAGCTTTTACTGATACATTTCAGTTACAAGCCTGCAAACTGAAGGCATGCAGCTTCTGCTGTTGCACAGGTCTGCAAGTTCAAATCCCAATATTACTGCTGTCTGAAAGGTAAAGAAAATGAAATATTTACGCATTACTGATTCACGGATATTCACATTCATCAGTCATGCATCATGCTAATAATATGCATGTAGAATAAACAGATTCTTACTAGAGCCTTTGGCATGTCTCCAAGCAGTGTGCCATGGACTGAACACATGGGGTAGTAGTGGTTAGGGTTGAAACATATCAAGGAACTGGTTTACATGGACATTGTAAATCAAGGCTTTAGCTAAGATAAGAGACAGTAGAATAGTGTAGCCCTGGTAAGGAATCTATCCTAGAATATACAGTCTCCCAACAAGCAAAGAGATAAGGGCTTGTGTCCCCCTGCTCCTGCTGTTCACCCATCTTTCTTAGGGACTGCTTCCTGGGGTCAATACTAAAAAGTCAAACTCTTCTGGGAGTCCTGGGGGGGCACTGCTCAACGAGAGTATGAGGCTTGTCTTCAGTCACTGAGGTGTAAGTAGCAGAAAGTTTCATACACAGCCTCTCAAAAAGAGGGAGGGATTAGCTATAAAATTTAAACAGAAGCTGGAGGCATGGTAAAATGAAATACAAGGAACAAGGTTTGGTGCCTTGCTAGGAGCCAGAGCTCATGATCCATTTTAATGTACCTCTGTAGGGCTCCTATGAGATATCTATCTGCATGGTGCAGTCTGTTTTTTTTCTGTTAGTGTGTAGGAACAAGGATGTTTGAATAACATTACAATTTACAAGGCTGATGTAACCTGTATTGTAACAGTTCCTATAAGCACTGGAATTTCTGTATAACATGAGAATAAGAAGGCCTATGCCATACTGTGCTAAATGCATTCGTATCCCTAGTATGGAATGTGTGCAAAGCAGCATGGGACCAGAATAACAAGATTTGTTATAAGTACTGAGACTAATGAAATCCCCTGATGCAAGACTGAATACATTTTTTCAATTCCATATGGTACCAAATTATATAAATTAACAACTGACTTTTAAAAGCTGCTTTGTGTTTCCCCTTCACTCCCCATATGAAGGTGGTTTTGTTCTCAACACACATACCCCTTACTAATTTAGTCAACACTGAAGCTGTGGAGGTGTGATAGGGAAGAAAGTGGTACCTGGGAGCATATGTTATCGGAGTGTAATGAATTGGCAGACTTTAAAAATTCCCTACAGAATACTCTGTCAGGAATACTGGGTGAGCGAATGACAGTAACTTAAGGAAATTATTTTTTGAGGTGGGATATGGGATCTGAATTGTCCAAACATAGTTAAGGCCTTTTTAAGTTTTATTCTGCTAGCTGTAGAAAAAGCAATTACTAGAAAGTGGAAATCAAAGTCTAAACCAACTATGTGTGAAGTAGTGAATATTTTAACAGAGATTAAAAAACAGGAGGTGGGATATTTAGAAAAGGGTAGGAAAAAAATACATAGAAAACAATGCAAATTTTGGGAACAATACATGCAGAAAAAAGTTTTGGAGGAGGACTGAGGTTTAAGAGAAGGCAGGAATTGAACAGTTTATGTAATGTTGCTTTGATCATATGGTATAGAAAAATATATGTGAATATATGTGATTTATGCTTGTAAATCTGAACTTATTAATATGGTTTGATTGTTTTCATATAAATGTAAGTTTGCCTGTGTCACAATTGATAAATCATTAAAGGTGATTTAAAAGAAAACAATTAAGCTGCTGTACTTTGAGGGAAGGAAAGTTTTCCCAGTAGCTACCTTCCATAAGTAGAGTATATTCTCACACTCAGTTGTTCAAACTTTTCTTCAAAATAACATGTTACTGCTGACACTGTCACTACAACAGAAATATATAAGATTGCATACAGCAGTTATATCTATATAGTGAGGTCAGCATAATAAAAGGATCGTTTTATGTCTGCATAATTCTAGAGAGGTGGAGGGGAGAACTGAAACTTGGCTGCCTTTCTGTTTGCTGGGTCCGTCTGTGTAATTTTATGGATCCCTGCCAATTAAACAAAGTGCAAGAATTTGGAAACAGTCTTAATGATGTAACTGTAAAAAATCAAAATGTCAGAAATGTACTCTTACAAATTTTAGTTTGCCAAGATGGCAAATTATCAAAACCTGAACTCACAAATTAAACTCAAAACTTTGCTATAGAAGATATATTCTGCAGAAACAACTTCCTGTGTCCTTTAGAATATTATAATCATTTATGAAGTTGGAGCACCATGGGAGAGCGGAACATTTTTCCCATTGCAGTGGCCATTACTTCAATATATATATATATATATATATATATATATATATATATATATATATATATATATATATATATATACACACAAGAAATATGGCATTGTTTCAGTTAGGTTTCCTTACTGTACTATCCAGCAAAATACTCATGAAGCTTCTGAATGTAAGATTGTTGTTTGCCCACATAGTAAATACTACTGAGGTCCTTTACAAAGACAGTTTACAATACATTGAATTTAAGAAGATCAAATGTTTCACTGATCAAATTTGACCAGTTAGTGAATTTAATGTAATTACATTATGATGACCTAAAATCTGAGTACATTTAATGACAAAAGCTGGTCCAGTCAAATTTCTTTTTCCTAATTTTATTGGTAGGCATGGGAACAGAATGTATATATATTTTTTTCTGTATGTGATGCCTAACAATAATGTTTATAAGGAAGAAGGCATTATTAGTGTAGCTAATGACAGACAATAATATGAATGGTGCAGATAGCATTATAATAGGAAGAGCTGCGGACTGGTATTATACAAGACAGCTGATAATGTGAGTCAGGCAAATAACATAACTGTAAACTCTAGCAGCTGATAATTTGATTAGACCAAATAACATTATAACTGTTCATGCTGACAGATGATAATGCAAGTAAGGCAAATAGCATTATAACAATAGGGACCTGATAGCTAATGATGTGAGTGGGGCAGATGGCATTATAGCTGTAGGCACTAACAGTCAATATTGTGAGCGGGGCAAATAATGTTATAACATGACTATGGGAACTGACAGCCAGTAATGTGTGTGTGAGGTAATTGCATTTTATCTGTAGTCATTAACAATGGATAATATGAGAGGGGCTGATAGCATTATAACTACAGGCACTGACTTTTGACAATGTAAGTGGGGCAGATGGCATTACAACTGTAAGCATTGACAGAAATAATGAGAGTGGGGTAGCTGTATTTTATCTGTAGGCATTGGCAGTGGATAATGTGAGAGGGGCAGATAGCATTATAACTATAGGCACTGACAACTGACAAAGTGAGTGTGGCAGACAGTATTACAACTGTAGGCATTGACAGACAATAATGTGAGTGGGGTAGTTGTATTTTTATCTGTAGGTATAGGCAGTGGATAATGTGAGTGGGGCTGATAGCATTATAACTGAAAGCACTGACCACTGATAATGTGAGACAGGCAAATAACATTGCAGCTGTAAACAATGACAACTAGTAATATACATGGGGTCTATATTAGAACATCAAAGTTTCAAAACTTCGAACGTTCTAATATCGAACCCTATTCAGCGAAAGCTGAAACTATCGAAGCAACAGAAAAACAAATTTTTTCCTAGGGAAAGAATTCAGTTGTCCATTTCTGTTGTTTCGGTATATTCAGCGCTGTGGTGGAAAGTTGCGGGTTGGGTTCAGGTAAGTTTGCGATTAAGTGCGTGTTAGGTTAGTTAGGGTTAGGGTGCAGGTTAGGTATGTGTGCGATTGTGTGGATGTGAGGGTTAGGGTGGGTTAGTTGAGTTAGGGTTAGGGCGCGGGTTAGGTATGTGTGCGAGTGTGTGGACGTGAGGGTTAGGGCGGGTTAGGGTTAGGGAGCGGGTCATGTAAGTGTGCGATTGTGTGGATGTGAGGGTTAGGGCGGGGTAGGTGAGTTAGGGTAAGGGCGCAAGTGAGGTGAGTGTGAGATAGTGAAAGACCTTAGGGTTTGGGTTAAGGTAAGTGGATAGTTAGTGGTGTGTGTATAGTTTAGTGTAGGGTTAGGTGTAAGATTTTAGATATATGTGTGTGGATTGCTGTTTGTTTGGTGTGCTTGTGTTGGGTGTTTTGGAACAGCAAATTTTTTCCCTAGGAACTTTTTTATATTACAAGTTGATGATAAACGACATTGACTTCGTTCTTCGATGGAATTTGTTCCAACAAATGGTGACTCAGTGTTTAACTATACAACCTGTTAAGCACATATGTTTCTGGATGTGAAGTGAGATTGCAAAGAAGCTCTGAATGCATCTGTGATGCCCGTGCACTGGCCCAGCAATCAAGGAGCCTCAATCCTCACCACTAACACCAGTGAGGGGCATCCATATAGGGAAAGGATAACAAATACCCACACAGTAAAGTACAATTTCCCTTAAGAGCACACAGAGATCACAGTCAGTCTGGGGCTGGTTTCTCCCTTTCTCTCCTGGTCCCCAATAAGAGTCCCCACTGGCACAGCTATAGGGTCCAGATCTCAGACTAGCGGGCAAGCTAAAACCTCCAGCACCCTCTCTGTCCAACCAGTGTTTCATGTCCCTGCCCAAGTGGCTGACACACACACACACACACACACACACACACACACACACACACACACACACACACACACACACACTTTGAGATGAGTTATATATAACCACAAAGACACTCCTGGGGAAGGCTGGCACAGGTTCTCCAGCTGTGCCCCTTTTACCCAGACTATATGGTAGAAATCACTGCCACCACCTGCTATTTATCAGCTACCAAAAGGCCCTTATGTGCAATATTATTATCCAAATGGTAAGTGCATAAGGTTGGAGGAGGAGGTAATTAGCAAGGTAGAAGATTGACTAAAGTAGAAACATCTGGATAAGGACATGGAAGAGCTAGGCTTGTGTCATCCCAACACATAGGGTTAGACAGGAAAGTTGCTGCAAAATGGCACACTGATTGACATCTCAGACTTTGCCAGGAACAGATCCTGCAATTCTGTTATACACAGAGATGAGTTTATTGATGTTTGACTAGATGAGATTAACCAAACTGGAACTGTTAAACAGAAAGAAAGGAGGAAGAACTGCACTGGTATTTGTGTGTGTGTGTGTGTGGGGGGGGGTAAATGGGCCTTGGAGATAATACAATAGTCCTAGCTTCAAATGAATCCTCACAGCACAGGAGATCTGCCAAGAGAATATCACTTTTTCAGCAAATAGAAAGACTAGATACTTGAAAGATGTTAACTCTTCAGTGAGGGCAACAAAAAAGAAGCCAGCAGGGACTCATCGGGGCCACCATCATGGTACCTTACAACATGGCATATCCTCAATTTTCAAGGCTCTAAGGGGTACTGAGCTGTTTGAGATCCATTCTAATGTGTGAAAGGACTTTAGTGAACTTTCCAGTATAGTGGGAGGAGTGGTTAGAATATACAAATCAAGAGAGTCTGGTACCCAACTATCAGGAAGTTGAGGCACAATGGGAGGGGACCATGTACAAAATTTTGAACAATCTTTGTTGCCATCTTCATAAAGGAAAGATTATCATTGAGCATTTAACTATCTCCTTGTATAGTAGTTATTTAATCAACAGAAGCATGACTTGGTAATTCAGACTTAGCTACTTGAATCACACAGCAAGACATGAGATTCAGTACCTGATGCCATGCTGAGATCTAGGCAGAGGATGCTTGTACGTTGGCCTCTGTGCATGATAGAACATGATTTGATGGATCACTGTAGTCTTTGCACTATGTAGGTATAAGTCCTTGTTGGGAATCAGGAAGTTAGTACTGTAAAGGTAGTACATACATTGAAAATACAGAACCTTTTGAAACAGTTTTGTAAGTGAGCACAGTATGTAGAGGGGCTAGTAGTAATTGGCTAAATCCTTTTGAACTCCCTTAGGACTGGGGGGGGGTGTGCAGTTATCCACAACTGTGGGGTGATGCCTTTAGTTAAGCAGCATTTGAAGTCATGGTTTGGTAGGAATGCATCTTCAGGCATCTAAGCAGGTTGTCTTATCCAGCTGCTCTGTGTACATTTGTGGTCAGTAAGTTTCAAGACTGTTTCACGGAAAGGAGAATGGTAAATTAAGTTATTTTATTTTACCTTATTTTAATTAATTAATTAATTAATTTATTTATTTATTTTCTTGCTTACTTGCTTTTGATGCTCGGGTAATCTGACTGGGCTGTGGTAGCCCCTTTTCAGAGGAGGCCAGGGAGGAAAAGCACCAGTTACAAAATAAGCAATTTTATGCAATACAGAAAAATGTAAAGTTTAAAGTTATACTATGAAAATACAATTACTGAAAGGTAGGTATAGTAGAGAAAATCTGGAATCAGTAAAATATAGTCATCCTTACTGCAGGCACTAAAGACTGGTATTATGCAGGACAGTATATCATATTGCCATAGGGAAAGAAAGCTGCAACTTCTCCGCCCAGATGGAGAGTTTTTAATAGACAAGTTAGCATATACAGTGGGGGTTTAACATATCAAAATTACAATGTTGCATTTAAGGATAGGAAAAATAAAAGAGAAGTTGTCTTGGAGACAAGAATAAAAAGCGGAGAGCAGGTGATGAATTGAAAGCAGACTTGGTGAGAAAAGGTGAGTCGTGTGTTTATTTGTTAGCTGATGTAGAGAAAAAGGAAGTTGTAATGAAGTTGGGGTAGGTGTAGAAGGTAGTGAGTATGAGTCGGAATTTTGCTGGAGAAATTGTCTGGAGTAAACTGTGACAGTGGCAGTAGGGCAAAGGGATAGGAGACAGAATAAATCTTACAGTGACAATTTGTTTTATTGAGTTATATGGTGTAAATGAAGGTGTGTAAGTAACAGGGTGGTCTACCCTGAGGAGGTGCAAGACCAGAGCCAAGTTTTTTTAAGTGTTTTAACAACTTATTGAACCTGGATAGGTTAGGTTGTTGTCTGATGGTGGTAGGGATTGAATTCCAGAGACTGGAGGCATAATTTGACCAAAAGACAGATCAGCAGAGTTGTGGGTTTTAGTTGTGGTTAATAGTGACTTGTTTAGGAAGCATAGTGAGTGATTGTGCAGGAGTGTAGGGTTCCACTAATGCTTGGAGTGCAGGGCAGTTCTGAGGTTTGTGGATTATAGAATGAGCAGTTAAGTGAGTGATAGGGAGATAGTGGGAAGTTCTATCCAGCCTGTGTTAAGGCTAGACAGTGCTGTTTTAGCAGATTGGTCAGTGGGAAATGTGGCTATCTTGTTACAGCATTGTTCAATTTTTGTTAGTAAAGATTGCTGAAAGTTTGCACAGATGAGAGCACAGTACAGTAGTAAGGTAAGAGATAAGTAGAAGCTATTTTTATGGCATTGCTAATTAAAAAGGGTTTGCTATGATATGAGTCTAATTTTTCTGTGGGTAATCTTGATAGCTTGTTGTATTTAAATAACAGACTTTAGGTGGTTATATATAATGACACCAAGTAGCTTTGTGTGGGGCACAAGTTCATGAAGAGTGCTATTTGATGAGGTGATGGGGAATTTTTTTTTGTATACAATACAGGTTTTTTAAATACTTTTATTGAATTATCACTTGTGACATAGGGAAAGTTACAGTTATATAAAAGTAATCAAACCATATTAACACATTCATATTTACACACATTAAACATCACATATATATTGGTATATATCCTACAGTCTAGGCAACATTACATAAATTATTCCATTCCTGGCTTCTTTTAAGCTACATTCATCCACCAAAACATTTTTCTGCACGTATTGTGCCAACAATTTCCATTTTTTCCCTATATAATTTACTTCTACCCTTTTATAAAGATCCTGCCTCCTGCTCTTTTATCTCTGTTACAACATCCACTACTTCAAGTATAGTTGGTTTAGATTTTGATTTCCATTTTGTAGTAATTGCTATTTTGGCAGTGACCAGAATTAAACTTAACAAGCCTTACTACATCTAGGTAATTCAGATTTTTTATCCCAGCTCAAAAAAAATCATTTACTTAGTTACAATCATTTGCTCACCCAGTATGCCCAGCAGAATATTATGTAGGGAATATTTAAAGTTTCCTAATTCATTACACTCCCAAAACATATGTTTCTAGTTATGTCTTTCATAACCTTCATCAGACCTCCAACATTTTCCATGTGCCTAAGGAAAAATTATTTGGAGCCTGTCTGGGGTATAAAAGTATCTATGCAAACATTTTCAGGCAGATATCCTAAATCTTCTAGATATCGTTGTATATTTGGGAGCCATACATATATCTTCCTATTATTTCTTTGTGACTTGCATATCTAATCTCCCAATCTTTTCTGACCAATTCCTATAGTTATAGCGCAATATTTTATCTTCTTCTTCTTTCGGCTGCTCCCTTTAGGGGTCACCACAGCAGACCATCTGTTTCCATTTCTTCCTGTTCTCTGCATCTTGCTCTGTCACACCAACCACCTGCATGTCCTCTCTCACCACATCCATAAACCTTATCTTAGGCCTTCCTCTTTTCCCGTTACCTGGCTGCTTCATCCTTAGCATCTTTTTCCCAATATACTCTGCATCCCTCCTCAGCACATGTCCAAACCAACATAATCTTGCCTCTCTGGCTTTGTCTCCAAACCTTCCAACCTGGGCTGACCCTCTAATATACTTATTTCTAATCCTGTCCACCCTCGTCACACCCAGTGCAAATCTTAACATCTTTAATTCTGCCACGTCCAGCTCTGACTCCTGCCTTTTTGTCAATGCCACTGTCTCCAACCCATATAACATAGCTGGTCTCACTACCCTCTTGTAGACCTTCCCTTTCACTCTTACTGGTACTTGTCTGTCACAAATCACTCCTGACACTCTTCTCCACCCACTCCATCCTGCCTGTACTCTCTTCTTCACCTCTCTTCCACACTCACCATTACTCTGAACTGTTGATCCCAAGTATTTAAACTCATCCACCTTCACCACCTCTACTCCCTGCATCCTCACCATTCCTCTAGCCTCCCTCTCATTCACACACATATATTCTGTCTTAGTCCTGCTGACCTTCATTCCTCTTCTCTCTAGAGCATATCTCCACCTCTCCAGGGTCTCCTCCACCTGTTCCCTACTCTCACTACAGATCACAATGTCATCTGCAAACATCATAGTCCATGGGGACTCCTGTCTGATCTCGTCTGTCAACCTATCCATCACCATTGCATATAAGAAAGGGCTCAGAGTTGATCCTTGATGTAATCCCACCTCCACCTTAAATGCATCCGTCACTCCCACCGCAGACCTCACCACTGTCACACTACCCTCGTACATATCCTGTACCACTCTTACATACTTCTCTGACAATCCTGACTTCCTCATATAATACCACAACTCCTCTCTAGGCACCCTGTCATATGCTTTCTCTAAGTCCACAAAGACACAATGCATCTCCTTCTGACCTTCTCTGTACTTCTCCATCAACACTCTCAGAGCAAACATCACATTGTAGTGCTCTTTCCTGCCATGAAACCATACTGCTGATCACTAATCATCACCTCCCATCTTAACCTAGCTTCCACTACTCTTTCCCATAACTTCATGCTGTGACTGATCAATTTAATCCCTCTGTAGTTACTACAGCTCTGCACATCACCCTTCTTCTTAAAAATTGGTAGCAAAACACTTTTTCTCCATTCCTCAGGCATCCTCTTTCCAAGATTTCATTAAACAATCTAGTTAAAAACTCCACTGCCATGTCACCTAAACACCTCCATGCTTCCACAGGACCAAAAGCCTTGACATTCTTCATCCTCTTCATAGCATCCTTACTTCCTACTTGCTAATCCACTGCACTTCATGAGTCACTATCTGCACATCATCCAACCTTATCTCCCTCTCATTCTCTTCATTCATCAGCACCTCAAAGTAATCTTTCCATCTGCTCAACACACTCTCCTCGCTCATGAGTATGTTTCCCTCATTATCCTTTATCACCCTTATCTGCTGAACATCCTTCCTAGGTCAGTCACTCAGTCTAGCCAATCGGTACAGGTCTTTTTCTCCATCCTTAGTGTCCAACCTTTCATACAGCTCTTCATACCCCTTATCCTTAGCCTTCGCTACCTCTCTCTTTGCCATGCACCTCATCTCCTTATACTCCTGTCTACTTTCTTCATCTCTCTGACAATCCCACTTCTTCTTCGTCAACCTCTTTCTCTGTTTACTCTCCTGTACTTCCTCATTCCACCACTAGGTCTCCTTGTCCTTCTTCCTCTTTCCAGATGGCACACCAAGCACCTTTCTAGCCATCTCCCTTACTAGTTCTGCTGTAGTTACCCAGCTATTCGGTAACTCTGCAGTGCCACCCAGTGCCTGTCTTAACTCTTCCCTGAACTCCACCTCACAATTACCCTTTTTCCATTTCCACCATTTGATCCTTGGTGCTGCCCTCACACTCCTCCTCCTCTTCTTGATCACCAATATCATCCTACAAACCACCATCCTATACTGCCTAACTACACTTTCCCCTGCCACCACTTTACAGTCTCCAATCTCCTTCAGATAGACTGGCCCTTCTTCATAAGATATAATTCACCTGTGTGCATCTTCATCCACCCTTGCATGTCACCCTATGCTCCTCCCTCTTGTTAAAATAAGTATTCACCACAGCCATGTCAATCCTTTTCGCAAAATCCACTACTATCTGATCTTCTGCATTCCTTTGCTTAACACCATACCTACCCATCACGTTCTCATCCCCTCTGTTCCCTTCACCAACATGCTCAGTGCAATCTGCTCCAATTACCACTCTCTCACCCTTAGATACAGTCATCACCACTTCATCCAACTCACTCCAAAATGTTTCTTTCTCATCCATCGCACACCCAACTTGTGGACCATATGCACTAACAACATTCATCAATAGGGTCTATATTATATCATCAAATGCTTAAAAAAGCGAACGCTGATTGATCGACCTAATTTAAGCGAAAGCTTACAATCTCGAACTGTCAGATCAGCGATTTTTTTCCCAGGGAAAAAAATTGCTGATCCAAAACACATACACACAACACAAGCACACCAAAAAAACAGAAATCCACACACATACACCTAAAATCTGATACCTAACCCTACACTAAACTATGCACACACCACTAACTACCCACTTACCTTAACCCAAACCCTAACCCTAAGGTCTGTCACTATCGCACACTCACCTCACCCACTCCCTAACCCTAACTCACTTAAATCCGCCCTAACCCTCATGTCCACTCAATCGCACACACACCTAACCCGAGCCCTAACCCTAACTCACCTAAATCACCCTAACACTCACATCCACACAATCGCACACTTACTTGAATCCGACCGGTAACTTTCCACCATAGCACTGAAAATACCGAAGCAACAGAAATGGACAACCGAATTCTTTCCCTAGGAAAAAATTCGAGTTTCTGCTGCTTCGATATTTTGCAGTTTCGCAAAAATAAGTTCGATCAATCAGCGTTTGCTTTTTTAAGCATTCCAGGATATAATATAGACCCCATCAATACACCATCAATTTCCAGCTTCATAAACATCACTCTATCCGACACTCTTTTCACCTCCAAAACACTCTTAGCATACTGTTCCTTCAGGATAACCCCTACGCCATTTCTCCTACCATCCACACCATGATAAAACAATTTGAACCCACATCTGATACACCTAGCCTTGCTCCCCTTTCATCTGGTCTCTTGCACACACAATATATAAACCTTCCTTCTGTCCATCATATCAGCTAGCTCTCTCCCTATACCAGTCATACTGCCAACATTCAAAGTTCCGACTCTCACTACCACAGTCCTAGCCTTTATCTACCTTCGGGCATGCCTTCCCCCTCTTCTCCTCCTTCGGCCAACAGTAGCCCAATTTCCACCAGCACCCTGTTGGCCAACAGCACTGGTGGTGGTCATTGTTAACCCGGGCCTCGACCGATCCGGTACGTATATCTGTACTGTTGTCCGCATGTATGATTTGGCAAAATTTTATGCCGGATGCCCTTCCATATGCAACCCTCCCCATTTATCCGGACTTGTGTTTTATATGCCCTACTAATTATCCATTTTTAACAGCAGCTTCTGTTTTACATTCAATTAAAAACTCACCAGTGCAGGTCTTTCAGAATACAGATTTTAGTGTGAAAAGCAATAACTTTGTTTTCTTAACATTCAGCGGGAGGTGAGAGTTGCTGAGCCATGTTTCTGTAGAAGAAAAAGCCTTTTTTGGGTCTTTTCCACTTCTCAGATGAACTGTGCTCATACCGCTCAACTCCACAAATTTTTGCAGAATGCCCAGATTGTTGGCTCATATTTTTGGTCTGTTCCTCATAAAATATGTGTTTTTCTGGCAAATCACTGGGATGATCTGAGGAATTAAGTCACTAAGTAATGATACAAGATCTGAATTGCCTGGACATAGTAAGGCCTTGCTGCTTTTAATTCTGGTGGCTGCCAAAAAAGCAATTACTAGATAATAAAAATGAAAGTCTAAAGCAACAGTACTAGAAGTAGTAAGTATAGTAACAGAGATAAAAGAACTGGAAGTGGGTAGGAGCACATTACATAGAAAGAAACAATGGGAATCTTCAGAAAAATACATGCAAAATAATGTTTTGGAAGAGGAATCAGGTTAGGGAAGGCAGGCACTGTATTTTGAATACGGAGTGTATGCACTCTTTTAAATTTGTTTACAGAAGACAGAGGCAGATATTAGGGGAGGGGATATAGTAAATAAGACAGAATTGGCTGAAACTAAATGGATTGTTGCACTACGTGCAGATAAAGCTTCTGGCTTAAATACTATGGTGCCGCTGAAACCTGTGCTTAAGACACGCCCCCTCATTCATTGAATTTTTATTGTTGATTTTTATTGTTTGCTTTTTAATTGATTAGTTAATTATGACAGTTAATTACTTTATTGTTTTAGCTATTTAAAGGTTAACATTCTCTGCATTTTTATGGTCTGACGAAGCGCAATATACGCGAAAGAGCTTACCACTTCTTATGCCTTGGAATAAAGGAGTTTTTATCTACCTTCAGCTGAGTTGGCTGGTTCTTTGTTTTATCCCTTGCCTGTTGATGTTTCTTTGGACTGGCCTTTATCCACTGATTTTCCTGGTTTTTATTTTGCATATTTCAACCTTTGAACATAGCTTCAACAAATGGATGGGTGTCCTAAAATGAACTCTGTGGCTTACAGACGTTGTCCTCCCAAAAAGATTGATACAGTCTGAGGGTGGTTATTCACAAGGCACACAGGGCCTCTGATCAAATAAATTTGTGCTTTCAATGATTTCTATAAAGAGATCCTTCTTAAATGTAGTTTTTAGCAGTCATAATCAAGGTGTTACACTTAGTGTAAAAGGTCTTATGGATGTTAGAAGGGTTTTTTTCCTGTTGGTGCAGTGGGCTATGTTGGCTTTATTTATTT
Organism: Protopterus annectens; assembly: GCF_019279795.1. Taxonomy (NCBI): domain Eukaryota; kingdom Metazoa; phylum Chordata; order Ceratodontiformes; family Protopteridae; genus Protopterus; species Protopterus annectens. The sequence continues at coordinate 1,592,087,415 of NC_056741.1, forward strand.
CCAAGATTAAAGCCTTGAGTTCAGGAGAGATTTAGGCCACTAAGTTCTCATCAAACTCTTAGTTTTCTGTCAGGCACCTACTTTTTCAGGATCAGCAGGTAATATGCGTGGAAAGAGACCAGAGACCTGGCCAGTCAGTACCATTGGTTATAGCTGCCTTGTTTATGTTTTTGGGTGTATGCAAAAGTCCCCAAAGGTAACTGTTTTACTTCACTTAGATACTAATAACGCAAGACAGATCTGTTCATGTGGCTGTCCAGATGCATTAAGCTTGAGCATGGTTACTAATGGATCCAAATATGCTGACAAATGTAGTTGATCAGGCCAGTTGGTTACCATCCAGTCAAATACTCTATGCCTGTCAATCATTAGATCAATATTTATTGGCTAGGATATGCTCTGGTGAAGGTCCTTTGCTATCCAAGTGTTTCTGCCTGGCGAACCCCACAAGGCAGCAAAGTTACTATTAAGGTCATCCAGTAATATTGTTGAATACTCAATATTCTATTTTGTCCATAAGTTAACCTTGGCTAAGCTGTCAAAGGAACAGACAGACTTTATGTAGACACACCCAAAGACCAGTTTCTTTCCAAATCTAGACAAACAAGGCTTTCTGAGGCCTCTGAAGCTGGTAATTGAGCTATTAGTTCTGAGGTCTAAAGGGGTGACATCTGGTGTGTTGCCTACAGACTTGCAGAAAGCACAGAAATTAAGGCTATCAACTGTTAAGGTTCTTCCTCTGGTACAGGATGTTATTCCCTCAGCCATCATTGGCCTATTCTGTTACCTTGAGCAAGTCACTTAACCAGACAGTGCTTTGATTTTGGGCTAAATTCCTTAATAGTCTCCTGGACTGAGTGCCTCATAACTATCTATGAAACTAGTAGCCTCAAGTATGGAATAACCAAGAACACAAACATCATTGTTGAAAACATTAGGTTTCAACAAAACTTCTCACACTCCACAGATATCAGAAGTTTACAATGTTAAAGATTCAAATACGGGTAATTTGCCAGCAATATTCCCAGCAGTGTTACTCTATAGTTTATGGTCTTTAGCTTTGCCACACATCCTATCAGCGTGAGCTGATTTTATAGTTTCAGACAGAGTTTGCGTGTGGGCAGGACTGTGGTGAATGACCTCATCAAAAACCAAGTCTTTCCTCTTGTGATGAAATGTCTTAAGGAGTAGTTTGGCTTCAGTGCTGTTAAATGTAACTCCTGCCAGCAAAAGGATTGAGTAGATTTTAGATCTTTGGAGGTACAGTAGAAAGCCAGGGTGCTGCCCTGGAAAGTTAGGAGTGCCAGTTTAACATAATTACAGAATAATAAGAAGGGTCATAACTGAGGCAAGCTGAATGATTAAAAAGAGAAGCTAGGGACTGAGGAGGAGCCATCAAGAGAGATGAAAGTCTGAATGGCATTGTGGTTCTCCCAGGGCATTTGATTGAATGGTTTAAAGGAAACAAGTATTATTAGCTGTGCAAGTAATTAATGGCTGGAAGGGAAGAAAAGAAGGGTGGAGATGCCCACAGGGTGGGTGAGTAGGCAGGCCTAACTGCTGATGATGAGGAACACCATCTTGGATGGAGGTGAGGTACATGGTGACTAGAGAATGAGATTGACAGGAAACATGACTGCAACAAGGACAGGCTTAACTGCAGGGAGTGAGGAGTATAGCCAGTCAGTGGACATCATCAGTTTTTGTATAAGTAAAGGAGTAGATGTTGAGAAGAGATCAGTGCCAAGATGGTGCAGCACAAGAAAGGAGGACACTGGAGTCCTGAGTTATAGAAATGAATATGCTTGGAATTACATTGCTCCAGGACATGTAAACAATCCACAAATTTGTAGGCATAGAATATTCAAGCAGAAAAGTCCATAACATACCTCTCAACTGTCCAGATTTTTGCCTCATATTTTTGGTCTGTTCCCCATACAATTTGTGGTTTTCTGGCAAATCACCAGGATGATCTGAGGATTGCAGTCACCAAATCATAAAATACATTTGAGTTTCAGACTGCAAATCCTTAAGAAAATGTATGCTAACCAAACCCTTTTACTTTAGCAATGTTTTAAGTTTATAAGAGCAAAATTTAAAATCTGTCCCTATTTTGGGGCTTTTGTCCCCCATTTTGTCAGGCTTTGTCCATATTTCTTGCACTAAGATGTTGAGAGGAATGGTCCACAATTACACATCTCATATCTGGCAAATCAAGATCCACTAACATGATGCTGGCATTCTAGATATATAAAGGATTATAGTTAACATTGCTTGAGTACATTAACACTGGCATCTGGAACTACAGTTCAGGTATAAAGTTGATGCAATGCATTTCTTGCATTGTGTGCTTCCAAGGAAGATAGTCAGCTTTGTAATACATTGCATTTCTTGCACAGTGTGCTACAAAGGAAGATGCTAATCTCTGTGATACAATACATTTCTTGAACTGCATTCTTCCAAGGAAGATATTCTGCTTTGTGATGCAATGCATTTCTTGCAGTGCATGCTTCCAAGTGAGGTAGCCAGCTCTGTGATACATTACATTTCTTGTACTGTGTACTTCCCAGGAACATGTTTAGCTCTGTGACAATTGGTGCGAGGATTCCTTCAGTCTAGTCATGGGACATACATTTGCAGTAATTCTACATTATGTGCTAAAAGCATGCTTCCCTATGTTTATTTCACTAGTGTGTATCCATTTGTCACAATGACGGTATTTTGCTGTAGTAATGTGTGTAGCCATAGGTGGGGTAAGTTTGTAAATCTATGCAAGTATCTACTGTGATTATACTAGTAAAGATTTACATATGAAAAGGTTTTATTTGAAAAAGAATACATAAGTAATTATGTTTATTTTAATTGTAGGATTTGTTAAATATTTGTACAGGATCTCATTTTCTACTAAGAGCCATGTTAATGAGCTGTACTAGTGTTGACAGGGGAGTGGTTTAGATTTGTATAAATTTCATACTGTATGGGGTATAGTACCTGCAGCCATTGGAGAGACCTCAGATGTCTTCCAGCACGTGCCGTACACAGACTGACTAAAGTCCCTGTCACTATATTCTGTATCATATAGACTTCTTAGGAAAGACTTAAGCCTGGCTTACAGAGCAATCTCCAACCCAAACCTAATGAATTTGCTGCATATCCGTAAATCAAATGGGACTAGAGCTACCCATTCCAGAGACCTAAATATGGCCTGCGACTTAAGTAGGACATGCTGGAGGGACAAATTTGTCTTCCAGTGACTGCCACATCTTTAGAATAGGCTGCCAATTCATGTCAAACAGAGCACCTCTATGACACTGTTCAAGAGGAACCTGGACAATTGGATGGGGCACTGTAAATTCTTACCGGGGATAGTGCCCACAACACTCCTGGACATGGGCAGTCATTACTAAATGCAATCCTAGGTATTGACTAGAATATCTGTGGTATTACATTACAATGAATTGGCTAGGCTTGAAATGACCTCCAGGTCGATAGCCTAGTAAACTCCTATGATCCTATGAAGAGTAACAAGTGATACAAGTTACATATTATCCTGGATTAAGGTTTCAAACAGGAGCATAAATAGCATCCCTTCTCCTCCTGAAAAGCATTAAAAGGGCACATCCAGCTACTGTGTGTTATGTCCTACACATTTGAAGAGATTCTTCTTTCAAGATACTTAGACAAAGGCTATCTACACTAGGAATAAATTGGAGCCAGGTGGGTAGGTGTGTGTGTGTGTGTGTGTGTGTGTGTGTGTGTGTGTGTGTGTGTGTGTGTGTGTGTGTGTGTGTGTGTGTGTGTGTGTGTGTAACACCATTAAAAATTGAGGCTTATATATTCTGCAAGAGTATCAGTGCTTTATACTATTAGTTAAGGGAACAGCACTGCATCAGAGGGACAGTCTTCACTAGGAAAATAATTTAAATATGTTCTTACCTTTTAATAGGTAACACAGAATGGCAAATTCCACTCCACAAACAGATGCAATTCCAATCAACATTTTCTTAACCATATTAACAGCTGAGCCAGGGTTAACTTCCTTTTTATTTTTGGTGGCAGAAATAGCTGAAGTTGTTTTAAGAGGCTATACACAGCAACAGATTCAGTTCCACTAATTACAGTGAACCCTTTTACTGTTTTCCTTGATAATATGGAGAAGTGCAGTAATTGCCGTCTTCATTTTGAGGGCAGAAACAAATGAAGTACTTCTACGTGGCACACAGTCAACAAGAGTATATTGTATTACTACAAGAACCGTTAACTGATAGCATTAAGTGAGTATGATGTAACTACTTAGTGCAGGCAATGAAATGAGTAAAGCTATGTTATTACTGTAGGCACTGACTAAATGCTCTGCATGGGGTAAGTAGAATTATTACTTTTGGTACTAACATTTTGCTATGTGCTCTGCAAACTGCAAAAAATTATTTAAAACAGGATTGTTCTGCCATGTGAATAAGGCTGTAGTTAGACAGTTCTGTGATATGTTTGAAGCCAGTAACGTAACGGAGGTCAGAGACAATCTGCTAGGCTACTAAATTAGGACTATTGCAGGCTACATGTTACTAAACAACAAAGAGATTACAGGGCAGGTAGCATTATGTCTGTGCATTACCAGGGGCTGGGGGACACAAACAGAACTGAAGCTTGCACACAGTTTTGCATTTAACAAAATAAAACAAAAAAGTCATATTAGTGGAGGTAGCAGAGAGAGAGGATTAACATGAAAATGATTGCACTGGGTGAGTTAAATCAGTACAATAATACAATTGGGTCCTGGCAGACAGGGTCCAGAGATTAAAAAAACAGGGTAACAGAGGAACATCAGTAAGGAAAAGAATGAGAAAATGGTAAGAAAAGAGAAATACAAACACAACAGAGAGAGGGAGACGAGGGTTTGAAAGGGGAGAAGGTTTAAAGGAGAATATAGGGGTGTACAGGATGTACCACAGAAGGGTAATAAGGCTACATTGGGGAGCTGGAAGACTGAGAGGTATATGAGATAGTTATCATGAGAAGGACAAAATCAGTATGCTCAAGAAATTAATGTAGTGATGCTGGAATCATAACGGAATTAGGTTAATATCAAGGCAGGATCGGACAATGTAAGCAGGGAAAGGATCTTTCATTCTTAAGAAGCGGAAGGGCAGAAGGATAGAGGCGTGAGTGAACAAACAAAAGGGAGAAGGGATAAAGTTATTAGAGGGGAAACCATGAAGATACATGACAGATCAATAATAATGACAGTAGGACACCAGGGAGAAGTGCCAGTGCAGCAGAAAGGCAATGAGTCAATGAAGAAATGAAAAAAATCTTGTAGGAGCCCAAATGAGGGAGGAGACAGTAAACAAGCAAGCAGCAGGAATAGTACCAAAGGGAATCGGGTGAAAATAGAAGTGACTATAACAAGGACAGGGATGCAGTGATAATCCAAGAAGGTGATAACGCTGGAGAATAATAAGAAAAGTTTAACAAGATAATCAATTCCTGGGCTATCTTTGGGAAAGAGAGATAGATGATTATAAAAACAGCAACTAGAAGTAAACATTAATGCCGTAATATATGTAGGATAATGTACGAACATAAACATTACACCGTGGGCCATCACAGACTCTCTCATACTTCTCAAAAGTAATTTTCTGAAAAGCAATGTTCATTCAAAATTTGAGTCTAGACATCCAGTCGCTTGTATATCCTTTAAATTTAAAACAAGTCTTGAAGACTTCCCTAACATGCATTCACACCCTGGCATATGTGTGAATTATGACTAGGGTTTACTAAGTTATTAAAATAAAACAAAGACATATGGGGACTGAATGGTTATTGTTAAACTTTAATCTACAAGCACAAAATTCATCTCAGGATGAGAGCTTTTATACAGACCAGTTCAGAATCTATCAGATCCAATTTTTTTCTTCTAATACATTGAGCTTTAAGTAAAGCATGTTCTGAGGTGAAACATAAGTGACCACTGGGGTAGGGTGGATGCCTATTATGATTGACAATAGGAGGATCTATTGTGGGAGACTCATTCAAGACAGAGCTTTGTAAATGAGGGAACATCATTTGCAAAGCTGATTGGTCCAGGTGTTTTATACAGGCCCAGTAGTGTAAGGTTAGTTGGCTTAATTATGGACTGATAAAAAGGAAGAGAGGTGATCAGTCAGGTTGCTGCTTCCCCCATCCTAGGAGTGGAAATACTGTACTTTTGAGGAATCTGTGCTGGTATTTCATTTCCAGCCTAAGACACTCCCAAAAATATATATATTTGGATCTGAAAAAGTCACAGGATAAAAGCACTCACTGTGAGTTTTATTTTTGTGTTTGATGAATTATTACAGTTTAGCATCAGACAATCAGTCTGCATGCTTTTAATTTATTTTACAAGTCCTTTAAGGTTCTAGCAGTGGTGACAAGGAGCAGTTCTTTTTACCTTTTTATAACTTGCAGCAGTTTTAGAAAAATAATCACATATGACTTATTTTCCATTGTTTATTCACATTCTGAAGTAAACCGAAACAGTGCTATTACATAAACAACATTTGAATGTGGTTAGTTGTTTCTTTTGCAGACTAAGAGTTGCCAGAGAAAGCAACTTTGATTTTGTCATGCTGCTAACAAGTCTTCCTCATCATTTCTCTCTAATGAAGCACAGAGGGGCAACAAACAGACATACGTTTATTAAAAGAAGCAAACGTCATAAACATTTAGGCATTCATTTCATCAGATTACATCATATCTAAAAAAATGCATCACATAACCCATATTTCTCCACACATAAACTTTGGTTGGGATAATTGTCACTGTTGAAAGTGACACCCTGACCCCATGTGTAAAATTTGAAAAATGGGTTGAGGCTGGATATTGCCAAGGTATCCATATACTAAAGGAACGTTTCAAAATGTTTTCTTTTTCCTTTTCTCTCTCTCTTTATATATATATGTGTGTGTGTGTGTGTGTGTGTGTGTGTGTGTGTGTGTGTGTGTGTGTGTGTGTGTGTGTGTGTGTGTGTCTGAATATATATATATATATATATATATATATATATATATGCATATATGCAGACACGCACACATACACATAAGTATGTAATATATCTATATATATATATATATATATATATATATATATATATATATATATATATATATCTAGGTTTACTATCAGATGTCCGAATGGCAGGCAGTCGAGCCTGGGGTAGTCTAAACACAGTTTTCCAGGAGGCAGAATGCTGAACCAGGTAACATCAAATATACTACAGCAAATGGGTAGTGTACTTCAATTATATGAGTTTGGCATTCTGGGTGGAGATCACGGTCAGTGAGGAACAGGGTATTAAACTATTTCCTCACTTTTATACGACATCAGATTTAAGCACATGTAGCATTCACCATAGAGTGTAAAGGTATGCTGACGTCACCTTATTCTATGTCAAATTAAACTACAGGTGTCGATGTATTCAGTTATGATTTGGCTGCTCTATCAATGATCCGTATTCGGCATTTTAGGTCGACATTTTGATCAGTCGACCAATGCATTTTTGGACCTACGATATATATACATGTATATGTACTATATATATATATATGTATATATATATATATATATATATATATATATATATATATATATATATATATATATATGGGTCTATGTTGCCTGATCGAAATCTCACAGTCTCGTTCAAACGACATCGAAACCCCTTTCACCCCCCACACACCCCTACTTAAATATACTAACTCCAAGATCGCATTACAGTGGGGAAAAGGATATATTTCCTTATCCCAACTGTAAAGTGCTTCGGAGGACCAGCTTTTGTGAAAGTGCACTTTCGATTTAGTGCACTTTTGCTTAAATGGGTTCGATCTTCTGGTTGTCGAGAAAGTGAGTTCTCGACAATCAGAAGTAGATCCATAAGACCCATATATATATATATATATATATATATATATATATATATATATATATATATATATATAGATCTGTAACTATATATATATATATATATATATACTATAATAATCTTCAGCCTTTCTTCTACATTTTGGCATCTCCAAATAACTTCCTTTCATATTTTTTTAGTTACTTAACATTCACCTGGCTTTTTAAATTTGTCAGTTTCCTTTTTAACTTGAGTAACTTTTCCAGTAAAAGAGAATCTTTCAAGGTACTAACTGTTTTTAATTTTAGTGGGTTTGTTAAAATGTTTAAGGTGTTGACGGTGTTCAGATTCAGACACACCCCTGAGACAAAAAAACACTGTGACAGAAACTCTTCTTTGGCCATCTGTCTACCACAGGCACACTTATTTAGACTTCTGTGAGACTTCTGTGGAGAAATCCTAGTTTTCTTTCTGAGTAAAATTTCATTTTAGCTCATTAACACCTATGCGGTACGGAATGTCATACTTCTAACAGCCTCCACACATTTCAGAGAATTTTCTGAAAAAAAACATAAAAAGCATATAAACAAATGTAAATATTTTGTAAACAATGAAAGGTATTACAACTGTACAAATAGCAATGCTATCAGCAATAAATATTTTAGCGATAATAGTGCATTCATAGCCTTTCTAAAATACTCTATTATAATGCACACAAACCCAGAATTATGTTTTTTTCCAGAAACATTAACAAACAAATTGCCACATCTTGTAAACTATACAGCCTAGACATATATATTGTTAAAATGCTTTTGTTAACTAGATATAAGCTTTCAATTGTCAGCAAGGAATTCCTTTCTGGGTACATGTTTTTGAAATATTTACAGAACCACTAAAACATATAGTTGATTGAATAATCTAGCAATAACCCACAACTGGGTGTAGGTATCATAGGATTTACTCATGGCTGACATGATTTGATCACGAGGGTAAAATTCAAGTGTTGAAATGAAGCCAACAGTGGGTAAATCCTATGATACCCAGTTCTAGGCATGGGTAATTGCTATTATACAATGACATTATTATTAATGTTATTATTATTATTAAGAAACAAATCGCTTACCTTTCTTAAATAATGTCTTTGTAAAATGGCGCTGTAGTGCTCCTCCATGTTATTTCTTGTTTAGTGATGTCAGGGACCTATGTTCCCCATGCGTATATAGTACATCCATGCTGTTCAGGAGAAACAACAGAAAAATGATAATCCATTGTTCTTTTTCCCTGCCATTATAACTTCTTAATGCAAGAAACCTAGACAAAGCCCAACATAATGGGAAGACAAAGGTCCAAAGACAGGGTCTGATTTTATTGCTCTTCAAAACTTAGAAAGCTGCTAGAATAAGTTTTGTGTTAGCCTGCATTTTCTGAAGGATATGAAGCCTGAATCTCAAATGTCTGTCATTATTTAATGACTTCATTCGCCAGTGGCTTGCAGAAAACTACATTTTTGTGAAGTAAAGACCAAAGCTATGAGGCAAAAATCTGGATATTCTCTAAAAATCTGGACAGTTTAGGGGTATGAGTGTCTGCCAAGATTTTAAGAGGGACAGCGCAGAAATACAAGGAAAAATCAGGTATATTTCTGTTTCTTTAGTTTTGCAGAATGTAGCTGATTTTTCTTGTATTTTGCTCTTTCTTCTGTGCATATGCCAATAGAAAAGTTTAGCCCGCTCAATGGTACTTCAGTGGATGGACTTTTTTATATTAGTATATGCTTGATTTAAAGCAGGCATGCTGACTGAGCTGTCCAATCAGCGTGCACATTTTTCAATGGCAATGATCCGTTATTATGTAATTAACAATTCAAGTCACTTGGTTTTAGAAGTATTAAATACATCTGGAATTGTTGCTTATTTTTATAATTACTAGCAATCAGTCTGGGGTAGCTCCAGTATGTGTGATGAAAATAGACTTTGACAATGAATTTTCCTGTCTCCCACCATGGCATTTCACACCATACCCTTCAATAACAAGTAGGTCTCTCAGTTATGAAAATATAAATAAGTAGCAAGCAGTGATTAATTTCTCAACTGAAGGACCTACTAGGTTAATAGTTTTAGTGCCATTTTGTTAATTACTCCTTGCCATTTCTACTACTACTTATTATTAGGTGGAAGAAGATATCCCCATAAAAGGTCTGCATGTCATAAGGAGCTATGGGTGTTAGCTGGAAGTATGCAAAAAATATGCTATAGGCTGGAACGAGTCAGATAAGACGAGAAAGAACTTAAGAATGGTATCTAGAAGTATGATAGCCAAATGATCAATGATTTGTATGTGATCAAAATGTGCACACTCCCAGATGAGGTCACTGTGGACAGGATTTACACTTGACTTCAGTGGCAGTGACCATAAAGTTGATAGAGATGATATTATTTTTTGGGAGGGGCAGGAGCACAGGATAGAAATCTTCCAGCATTAAGGAGTTTTCCCCACACAGAAACAAAAAAGTTAAATATTTTTGAAAACTGTTTTTGAAACTGATATGATTTTCTGTAAAATCATTTTTGAGGATCTGCTATGGAACCCTTGAGCAGACATGATTTAGGTGTAATTTTATACTGGACACAGAGCAACTGACCCTTGGTTAGCAACAGCATAAAGGTTCAAAACTAACAATAGATTAGAAAACGTATGACCACTCTCATGCAGGGAAAAATTGCAAAAAAAAAAGAAAAGGACAGAAAATAATACATGTCAGTAAGCTGAAGTCCAGTTCTTGTTACAGAATGATGGATATCCTCCTCAAAGGAAGATGTGGCCACATTATGGCCCATTTCTTGAAGTGCCTACTGACGAAAACCAAACTGGAAATCACTTACCTAAAGCCCTGTCTCAGTTTCAAAGAGTGATGCATCTGTAGTACATGTTGGGGGCTGGCAGTGTTAGTTTCATAACAGAAACATGTTGAGGAATCATGTTTTTCATTTGCAGGATAAACAAGGTTTGGGGAACAGAAGCAGCAGTGTACAATTTTTCATCTTAGGTAGAAACACTAGTGACCATGCAACAATCAATGCCTTAAGATGGGCTGACTGATAGTAGGAGATAGGGCTACCGTTCAGTCCTTAGGTAAGTCAGTCCATCCAAGCTCCTCACGCTTCCTCATATATAACTCCTCCCTCATGTCATTGACTCTCCCTTCCTCTTTGTATGGAGCCTGCTCTGCCTGCACCATTTCCTGATTCTCATCTCCACCTGCTTTGATGTCACCCTGTTCTTGTTTCCTCCTGCATGGGCATTTTCTTTTGCTACTTTATTCTGTGGGCTTTCAAAATAACCTCTTGCATCTGCCTTCAGCCTCTTTCTCTTTCTGGCAAGCCTCATTCTATCACTATCTCCACCCACAGATGCAACTTTAGTTAAAATTTTGGGGGGACCAAGATGCTCATTAATATTGACTGGTAATGCCTATTTTTAACATTAGACTCTTCCCCTTCCACTAGAATCCCTGTGAGGGCTACATAAAGGCTTATCCATTATTATCAGAATAGCGCAATCCCCTATATAACATCTCCTGATTCAATATTAAAATGCACAGATCTAAGTTAACAAAACAGTCTTTCCTCTATCTTTCACTACTTTGCATTCAAGTGCTTAGACAGTCGGAGGACACTCCAGGAATGCAGTTTAGACCAGCACCTTAAATACTAGCATTATTTGCTGCTAGCTATATTTTCTTGTACTCTGACCCTTTCAGATCCATCCCATTTTATCACAACTACTTAAAAGTTTTCCTTTAATTTCAATTTATATCATAATGATTAACATAACATGTTTAACTTGTTCCCTTTAGGCATCTTATCCACTATACCTTCTTTCCCCTGTCTCAAAGATGCTTCCCATTTTGGCTAATACAAATCAAGTACCAAAAATCTACAAATACACACTTTTCAAGCAAACATGAGCAATAATTCTTCAAACTTTGAAACTATCAGTTCTTAGATGTTCCCTTTATGGATACTGTAAGCTTTATAAAGCTAAGATTAAATGACAGACCATGCCATGAAATAACGAGAAAAAAAATAAAGCCCCAAGTGATGTGCAGGCATGTCCATGCAGGAGGTTTCTTCCTTCACAACCCACTTAATAAAATCTACCTTAGGTTCATACATGCTCCATAGTAGGTTGCCAGGTTTCACAAAAATATTATTAGTTAATTCCAGTTCAATTAAGCATGTAGTTACCTACTTCAACAGTAACAACAAAGAAGAAAAACAAGAATAATTCAGACTTACCTAGTCTTACTTTTTCAAAACATGCTGCTAATATTTTGGGCTTGAATATATGCCAAAAAGGAAACATTACAAGACCCAGAGGTATGTAAGGTTCAAGTGAAGGAAAGAAGAACTTCAAACTAAATTCAGACAACCGTCTCTGAAACTGAAATAATAATAAAATGAATAGTAATCCACCTGCAGACAGTGGCTGACCACAATGATGTCGTCTTGTAGTTCTGTCTTGTCTCCTTTTAGGCAGTAGAAGGTCTGCAAACAATGACACAATTAAGTGACTTTCTACATTTTTATCCACTTGAAAGGTAGTAGAATTTTATTGCTTTCTCTTCAGAAAGGCCATCAATAGGCATCATTATTTTTCATTGTCTCTCAGAAAAAAAAAGAAAGAAAAATAAATTTTGATTTATTTTTCTGATGATTTATTTTCTCTGGAAAATTGCCAATATCACCCCATTCCACAAAGGAGGTAACTCCAAAGAACTAACCAACTATCGACCAATCGCCATACTCTCTCTAGTATCCAAAATCCATGAAATATGTGTACACACACAAATCTTAACATTCCTAAACTCTCATAATCTACTAGCCAAAACACAACATGGCTTCAGGCCTTCACACAGCACAACTACAGCTCTTATGTCCTTCACATGCACAGTCAACAAACACAGAAACAATGGTAGCTATATCTCAGCCATATTCTTAGACCTCTCCAAGGCATTCAATGTGGTAAACCATGACATACTCATTGACACACTTACAAATTTAAATTTGAGCCCACCCACCAGTTCCTGGTTCAAAAATTGCCCAACAGGCAGACAACAGGAAGTCAGATGGCAACAGGAACTCTCCTCATTACTGGCAGTCTCACTAGGGGTCCCCCAAATTTCAGTCCTTTGGCCACTACTGTTTTCTATCTTTACCAACAAACTACACACAACCACACTCCATGTCTCCATCATACAATACGCAGATGATTCCACACCCATCTGCACCTCTCCCTCCAAGACCCTCCACTACCAAACACAATCCTCTTTTCTTGCTGTTGTGAGCTGGCTCTCAGATTCACAACTAATGCTAAACCCCAATAAGACTCAGCTTATTATCTTTCGACCCACACAGCACTCCTCTTATATTATTAACTTTAACATTACCTCCAGTAACAACACAATCATATTACCAGTTACTCACACAAAACTACTTGGGGTTATCATAGACAGCCAATTGAAATTTGACATACATATATCCACCACCACAAAAAAAGTACATAAAAAAACTTGCCATGCTATACAGGAACAAACCATTCCTAACTCCACCCGAGCCACCATTGCACATACCCACCTTATTTCCACACTCTTATATGCATCATCAATATTCACCAATCTCAGAAAATCAGACCTTGTCATTCTTCAAACCTGCTATAATAAAATTGCCAAATTTGCAACAAACATGCCCCATCGAACCCATCACTGCACTCCACTAAAAACTCTTGATTGGCTGCAACTTCCCAACCTTATTCTTTATAACCAACTTATAACAACCCACAAACGTCTCCACTCCCCTGACAAAGTCCCTGCTCTACAAAACCTACTTCACCCAAGCACCAAAACTAGAGTTCTGCGATCAAATCAGAAACTCCTACTAGAAGTAACCAAAGCCAATAACTCCGGCAGCACTTCCCTCTACAGCAACTCTATTGCTAAGCAGTGGAACAGCCGTCCCCCAACATCACAGTTATAACTGCCTTCACCCCCTTCAAAAAAAACATAAAATCCCATCTACAGCATATTTGGTTATGTAACTGTGACAGCTCTGACTAATCTCCTATTACTACTTTCAGCCTACCAATACATCTCTCTTTCTCTTTCTATTTCCTACTTCACCTTCTTTGCTCTACTACCCCAATAACCCTTCCCCTCTCACTCTCTCTGCTTCTCCCACTAATTGTTCTCTTCCTTTCCTTAATCCAACTGACCATACACAGCCCACCTGCCAATACTATCACTGCTTACACCCTTAGCATTATTCGTCATCCTCTACATGTCTGCACCTTTCCTGCTTACCCTACCTTTAGACCTTTGCCACCTACTACTCTCTATCAACCCCTCCACTCCCAACCCATTACTTCCCTAAATATACATATCCTCTCTCTCCTCTACTCAGAACTCTTCCTATCCAATCTATCATTTACACATATTTCATCCTACCAGCAATTTTATAATATATATATAACTCAACTACTCTGAAGTGTTTGATGTTTAAACTCCTTCGTTGTAAGGTATTATTTTTCAACTGCATTATTAATAGACATAAAAATGTATGGATGCTATATATGATTGCATGTAATCTAACTGCATATCAACTGTCTAAGTAATATTTCACTCTGTATGTTGAGCTTTTCTCCCTGGGCCTCCACTGAAAAAGGACATGTGTCTAGTTGGACTTTCCCCGGTTAACAAATGTAAAATAAATAAATAAATGATTGGCTGCTTAAAAATGTTGCAGAGCAGCTCCTGTCTTGGTAGGATAATAATAGGCAAAGGGTCCAGCAGTGCAGTGTTGGGGGCACAACTGCGGTGTACTGTGAGGTTTTTGAAGTTGGGGGACATGTTCACTCCCCATACCTCTATAATTACTCCCTTGCCTCCTACCAGGACCTACAAACAAACAAAAGAAAAGAAATAGCGATTAAAAGGAACCTCTTTAATCAAAATGTGGTAAGTGCTTTCATTCACAAAAAATCAGTGAACTTCTTCAGACATCTCTTTCCATTTATAACCTTTCGTAAATACACAATTCTTAACGTGATCAATCAACATATTGCATCACTTCCCCTTCTAGTCCCACATTTTTAAAACTAATTATATAAAAATTCAATAAAAATACAATTATAACCCTTCAAAAATACCAACAATATTCTTTCATTCATCTAATCACTCTTACTAAATTAAATAAATTTTACTTATAATATTTGTGCTTAAAAATAATTTGACATACTAATACATAATACACTCTCATCTAGTCAAACTCTTCAATTTTAACACATTAGTTATAGAGGGTCTATATTAAAACATTGAACGCTTAAAACAGAGAATGATGTTTCATCGACCCTTTTTCAACGAAAGCGGAAAATGTCGACACCTCAGAACAGCGATTTCTTTCCTAGGGAAAGAAATCGCTGTTCCAACCAAAAAAAAAAAAAAAAAACAGTAAACAGTTCCAAACACATATGCATGTACCTTAACCCTAATTCTACTCCCCCAAAAAACGTAAACAGCTGAAAACACATATGCACGTAACTCAACCATACATCTAACGCAAAAAAAAGTAAACATTTTAAAACATATGCACTTACCTTAACCCGCACCTTAACCCTAAGGTCAGTAACTGTTGCACATTTATGTAAACAGTTCCAAACACATACATACTTACCTTAACCCTAATTCTACCCCCCCAAAACAAAAGTAAACAGCTTAAAACACATATGCACTTAACTCAATCATACATCTAATGCAAAAAACAAAAAAGTAAACAGTTTGATACATATGCATTTACCTTATCCCGCACCCTAACCCTAAGGTCAGTAACTGTTGCACATTTATGCTTGGGAGCTATACCGGATAAGGGAATCTCTGAGACCACACTACAGTGCAGAACGCAGCAAAGCAATGAAGTGGTCAAGTGACTTCTTTCCCAGGGAAAGAATTCACTGAACAGCCGCTTCACTGTTTTGCTTGTTCGCTCTTTAGGTGTCGATGAAAATGCATTCGACAAAATGCGTTTTCATTGTTCTAATAGGAACCCATTATACAGCACTGGTCATTAAGTCCAGGATAACCATACGCATCATTCACTGCTATTTGCAACAATAACTCTTGTTTTTCAAGTTTTAGACCAAGTGGACCTCCTTTCGGTCCCATTTCAACATGGTCTATAACCCTAAATTTAAAAGTGTGGCCCAGATTATTTTGTACATGTTTTGCCAGAGCATTTCCTTCCTTCATTTTACTAATACTGTAAACATGTTCCTATATGTGATCTCTTACCCTACATTCTGTTTTACCTATATAAAAACGAATGCATTGTTGGCATTTAGCTAGGTATACCACCCCCTTGGTGTTGCAATCATACCTATTCTGTTTAATGTGTCTTCTATTCCTTATCGTAAAATTTTGCCCAATGTCAATCATTTTACAATAGGAACATGAGCCACATTTAAACATCCTCGGACATCTAACACTTTTCTTTTTTTTCTTTCTCTAGTATAGTCCTCAAATTAGCGCCCTTTCTATATACAGTCTTTGGGGAGGCCAATACATTTCTCACTCAGGGTACTGTTATCCATTAACACTCCCCAATTCTTTATTATAATATTCCTTAGTGGGTTAGAATCTAATGTATAATTTGTAATGAAACTAAATCCATTATTTAGTCCCATATTTTCTTCCATTTTATCTATCTCTGGGGAATTCAAACAGGGTCCAATCCTTTATCTTTACTTAAAATAGGTCATAAAGGACCATCTCTCCTTTTCATTTGAACTTTGTTAATTAAATCATCAATCAACCCAGCGGGGTATCCCTGTTTCATAAACATTGTTTGTAAATTACTACATTCAGCTAAGAAATCAACCTCTAGTGTCACCATCTTAGCCGCTCTCACTAAATGCCCCTTAGCAACAGAACATATTTGATAGAAGGGGTGTCCATTGGTAAAATGAAGGAAGGAATTAGAATGTGTTCTTCTGATAAATCTTAGCTATGTAAGTTTTGTTCACTTTATCTTTCATTAATTCAACATCTAAATAACCCACCTTGTCAGTATTAAAAGCAAATGTGAATTCTAAAAAAAGTAGTGCTGTTATTCATATGTTGCACAATTTCCTTGGCCAAATCAAGATCCCCCTTTAAGATGATAAAAATATCATCCAAAAAACGGGTATAAAAGAATATATTCTCTTTTATATACTTGACTTCAAAAATAAAATGCTTCTCCCAGTATGCCATCACTAAGTTGGCAAAACTGGCTCCGCGTGGTGACCCCATTGCTACTCCCTCTTTTTGTAAATGAAAGGACTCTTCAAAAATAAAATAGTTATTACTCAAAATAATTCCTAACAAGTTCTCAATTAATCTAATCTCAGTAGAGGGAGCTCCCCTTTCCACTAAAAACAATCTACCACCCATTCTAATCCCAAATTATGTGGACTTATGGTATACAAATCTTTAATGTTCACTGTTAAAAAGTTAAAGTTATCATAAAAGGGCTGTTCAGTAATTGCTCCTAAAAAGGACCAAGAATCTTTACAGATTTGTGGTTCTTTAAGAACACATTTCTGCAGTATACCATCAACTTCTTTTGCATATAAATATGTGATAGAATTCCTCCCATCCACAATTGGGCATGGTGGTGGATTATATAAGTTTTTGTGGACATTAGGGATCCCAAACATGACTGGGACAATGGGAGCTGGCATTGTCAAATAGTTAAATAGGTCAATGTTTATCTGGCCTTTAATAAAGAAATCATTAAGATAAATTTTAATCATATGGTAAGCTCCATTAACCTCACTTCTTGACACCAGTTCATATTTATTTGAGTCAAGTAAGGCTAGAATTCTATTGCTAAAATTCTCTGGTGTCATAAAAACTAGTCCATCCCCCTTGTCAGGTTTCATTACTTGAACATTCATTGCTCTTAGGGTAATAAGCATTTCATTCTCCCTTTTTGTCATATTTTTATCATTATATTTATTCCCACCAAGTGATTTATTATCCAAGCAATCTTTGAAATCCAGTTCACAAATTTGTTCAAACAGTGCCAAAGTTGGGTAGAGTGGTGGATTGTAAGTGCTAGAAATCACCAGGACTTGCTAAAGATTTTCACTTCCATTGGATGTGATACTAGAGTCCTAAGCTTTACCACCATTTTCCACCTCTCTCTCTATCTCTGAAAACCAGGAGCAGAACTCAAAGGGTTAAGAAGGTAAAGCTATGCAATCCCAGACCTAAGCATCATGGTACAGGTCCTGGCATTCTGGTATAACAGAATACCTGTAATGAGCCATCAGTGGGAGCCAATAGTTATGGATTAGTCCTGCTATACTGTACAATACTTGTTTGCCACCGTAAAATCAGCTCTGAAAAGTAGGCAGGCCACTATCCTATTTACATTAACAAAGCAATTAAACTGCTGTATCATCACTGGTTAACTGTTGTAAGTGTAACTTGTATGTTATAAGTGAGAAAAAAGCAAGACATACTTCTCAGCTGTCCTTATATTATACAGAACATCCTGGATTTTGTCTCATATTTATGCCCCATCCCTTATAACATTTTCGATTTTCAGATAAATGACTGAGAATTGCAGCTTTGTCCAGAACTCTTGTGCAAAGAAGCTGAGAGATAAGTGGATTATTGACCTTTGGTTGACTTAAACACAATTCTAAAATGGTAAAAAAAAGCTATCATAAGTTGTGACTTTTCTTTACTATTTACTAGCTTGTTTTATTTGTTTTTTTTTTTTTTATTTTATTGAAAACAATGTACTTGATATTTTTTTTAGTCGTAGTTAGGGCTGCCACCCTTTCAGATGTCCAAGGTGGGACATTTTTTATGGTAATGAAAGATTTTGCAAGACAATCTATACACAGAAACAAGTGAAAGGATTGGACTTGTGCCAAAATACAATCTCATTTCTTGTAAAATTGCAGAGATTTCTAATATTTCATACAATAGTCAGCAGTTTTTTTTATTGTCTTTCAGAAAAAAAAGACAGAGAAAAATAAATTGTGGTTGGCTACTTGTTATCAGATGTGCAAATGAGTGTGGTGTCACCTGCATTTCAGATTTTTTTTTAAAAGAGAAAAAGAAACTTAGGAAATCATTTAGTCCTAAAATCTCAAGCTGTTTGCCATTTTGCATGTTCATTTTCTTCTCTCCACTAGCTGTTGAAATAGTTTGGAAAATTTTTACCATCAGTGATTTTTCTGAGTTGAAGCTTGTAAATTTATTTATTTATTAACATTTAATTATTGGGAAAGTTTGACTGGGTAGGAGCCAATTTTCAGCAGAGGACCATGGAGGAAAAGCTTCAAAGTATTATGAAACATTTGAAGAACAATTTTACAATCTTCTAAAGTAATACAAAACATTGGTTAAGAACAAACACAAGTTATATGACAATTTAATATTTAAACAAATTTTAGCCAGTTTATAGAGAAATTAAAGGTAAGTTAATATAATACAAACAGGATTTGCAGTATGAAGTTATGGTATATTTAGAGAGAAAGGCAGGGGAGAGAAATTGATAGACGTAAGGAAGTGAGTGAAGAGAGTAAGGAGGTGTATGATATAAACAGGTATTTGTTCACGTTTAGGGATATAGTTTACCTGGTGTTGAGCAAGAACAGAGACAGCTTTTACCTAGGAAGTCCTTCAGAATGGTTTTGAAGGATGGGAGGGAGGGTATCAACCTGTTGAATACAAACAGGAGTTTTTGGTCATTGGATCATAATGATCAACTGGGAACATATTTGTCCAGAATGTTATTTAGTGATGAACAAGCGGATGGATGCCAGATAATTTTACAGGGAAGTTTGAACCAATTTAGGCTTTCTAAGTGCAATAAAGTAGTGGGTTCTAAAAGGGGTATTTACTGCAAATTTAGCAACTTTGTTCTAGCATTGTTCAAGTTTTGCTTTTTTGTGATGCCTGGAAAATGGAAATGCCATAAAGAAGTGTGGGGAGGAGATATATAGTGGCAAGTGTAATTTTAGTTGCATTATTTAGATGGTTTTTGGCTCTGTAAAGCATCCCTAATTTTTCTTATGCAATTTTGTATATACAGGTTGAATTTAAGATTAACATCCACTATCATCCCTAATAATTTTCTATAAGAAGGGACTTCAATGGTTGCATTATCAAGACAGAGCTCTTTAAATTTTTTTTTTCATAAGAGGCATTGGGGGAAAAAGTAGTAGTTTAGTTTTTTTAGGGTTAAGCATAAGTTGTGAATTGACAAAGCTATGTTTCAGTGGCTGTTAAAGCCTCTTGGTACTTTTTTGGAGGCATGCCATGTTGTCATATGTGTAAATGAGTATGGAGGCATCTGCATACTGTATTAGGAAGGCCTGTTGTGTGAAGAGCATTGCTGAAAAATGTTAAAGAGAAGGAGATCAAGGATTGTGGTACACCAGTGGTGACTGGGAGATATGGAGTGCGGGAAGAGTCCCATTTTACTGACTGATACCAGTTAAATAGTGTCAAATAAATTGTTAAAATCAGACTGTAAAAATCATTAGGCTTTTCAAAATGACAGTCAATAACACAGGAAGCTCAAGTTCAAATAACGTTTCTTTACTAATGTACATTAGGAGGCAAAAAACTATACAAAACAAGTATAGAGTTTTGACTGACATGATACAGGAAGTAAACTTCTTTAAATACACTATACACTCAAGCTGTGCCCACCTTACTGACGTGGTCAGTCACAGGGCACCTACATCATAACAGTCTACAATATTCTATTCATAAGAAAGTGCTGAGGTTATGCTTTTTAAAAACTTTCCCATGAGAATAACACAGCCTTGCAAGGCAACTGGTCAATTACAATGTCTTTCTGTAAATGTTGCTTCTTTCAAGGTTCCAGGCCAGTTCGAATACAATAGTCAGTTCATTTCTTAATACGTTCCTTTGTCTCTCTGGTAAGCAGCTGTACTCTATCTTCGATAGAGCTCACAAGGCCATCCTTCTCGGTGGAAGGAAGAAAGATATACATGCATACATATTTATTTCTCTCTAACCCAGCAGATAATAATTGCTGAAAGACATAAGCCTGCTGAGCTGGCTACTGCCAGGGTCAGAGGTTAACCACACTGCAGCTTAGCTTCAAGCAATTACATGCAAGATCATTTCTACTGCCATATTGTTAAATAGAATCAAATGCATTACATATTATATTGTTTCTAAACTAGCACTACATATGTGTTTAA
Source organism: Protopterus annectens (assembly GCF_019279795.1). NCBI lineage: Eukaryota > Metazoa > Chordata > Ceratodontiformes > Protopteridae > Protopterus > Protopterus annectens. The sequence continues at coordinate 1,592,108,584 of NC_056741.1, forward strand.
GTACATATTTTTCTAACATTCTCCCTCCTTTTAATGCTTTTTATTCTATTCAGAAACGTAAACAACACCATTTCATTCCCTAGTCTCTTCCTCTCTGGAACTTTCAACTAGGCAAGTCATTTGTTTTATATTTCAGAAAGAATTTCATTTGGTATCAACATATTCAACTCCAGGTCTTGATACATAGTCTCGGTTACAGATACATCAACGAAGTTCCTAACTAATCTTTTCACACAAGTATCCCGCAACAGACACACGCTCCCAATATGAGCAAAACTACACAAATGGCTATCAAAATATTCATTAGGATTGAACCCCACCCCCCAAATAGATTCTGGAAAAAGTTTGTCAGTGGGTTTGGGCCTGGTTCCGCCATTGCTGATACTTGCTGAATTACCTCTAGGTGGTCGTTGATTTCGTGCTCATTATCTGGTATATACGCACAGCATTCTTCTTTGATAAGCACGCACGTACCACCTCTCGCTGCTAGGGTGAAGTCAAGAGCCATTCGATTTTGTAGTACAACAGTTCTCATTGCATTCAGTTCATCAGTCACAAGTTCGAGAGCAGAAAAAGTCGCATTGCTCATTACTTCGAGAAGTTTTGACAATTTCCTCAGTTCCCAGATCGATTTGACTGCTCCATAGGCTGGGATTATTCCAGCCCAGGATATAACACTGTCACTCAAGTCCATATGAGTCAATTTTTCTTTATCTTTTACGGATGAATGATCTTTCCAACCAGCTTCGATTTTACCCACTGGATTAGCAGGTTTCTTGACTGAGTTCCCAGTTCTTTGAGCTATATCTCTTACATTCCGTATCTTACCCAGAGGCAATTCTGCAGTATGTCTTATTGCTGGAACCAGATAACCCAAAAAACAACTGCCGGACCAATTCTCAGGTAACCATTTATATGCTTTTTTCCCACAAACAAAATAACAATTTTCTACTTTAGTACTGATGCGGGTTAACTCTGAATGAAACATTTTCCTGTCTATAACAGACAACTGTTTATACAATTCAGGATTTTTCTGCACATCTTTCAATGTTGTTTTCATTAAACTTAAATACGAACCATAATTCGTGCTACAACTAATACTCTGATCTTTAGCTTTTATATAACACTTATAAGACACAGTTATGTTACAATTACTCCAACCAACTTGGAGCGTATCATTTTTATAGAAACAAACAATTCCCTTTTGTGTAACAGGTAAGTACAGTGCCACTTTGTCCTGTGATCTCACAGAACCTGTATCAAAAAGTAGATTTTCCCAAGTCTCATTTATCCCCATGGGGACAGCGGACATCAAAAGTCCTCCATATGCTGTAGGTATGGCTGTACAAACCCAACAATTTGAAATGTTCATAGTCTCTACATACACACGTTTCATGGCTAGGTACGTGTTAAAGTTTGGATGCCAATCTGTGGCCAGTCCATCACGTTTCGTTACTTTTATCTGTGTAGTTATTTGTAGGAAAAACCCCAGCAAAAGAGAAGTCACCACCAACATGGTTAATAAGTGTATGATTAGTAGAACAGTAAACCAATGTCTTTGGGGTTGCTTTGTACTTCTATACACTCTGCCCCTGGTCATTCTGTCTTTGTGGTATATCAGCTACAAAATGTCTATCTAACTGGAAATTCTTTACCGGCTTGCAGTGGGTCAGGTGAACCCAGGACGACCTCTCCGCAACCTTTACTGCAGTAGGCGTCGCCAACAGTACCTGGTACGGACCTTCCCACTTAGGACTTGTCCAGTTTTTTCTCTTGATGACTTTCAACCACACCCAGGATCCTGGAGCTAGCAATGCGTCCGGCTTCATCTGTTCTTTATCTGAAAAAGAGTTTAACTGCAAAACAGTCTTATTGGTTAACAATCTTTTCATATAACTGGCTAATGAGCCATCGACCTCCAGCTCTGCAGGCATAAGAGCTTTCCACTGTGGCACGTAATATGCCCTTCCAAATACTACTTCAAAGGGGGTCAAACCCTTTACATTTGGAACTGTTCTCATGCTCAGCAATGCTAGAGGTAAACAGCAAATCCAATTCTTCTGAGTCTCACTCATCAACTTCCTTAACTTATTTTTCAAAATCCCATTGTACCTCTCCACCAGTCCTGCTGACTGTGGGTGGTAAGCACAGTGATTCTTTAAGGAAATCCCAAAGAATCTCCCAAGTTGCTGAATTGTCTGGTTGACAAAATGTGTTCCATTGTCACTATAGATTATTTCCGGTATGCCAAATCTAGGAATTATTTCCTTTACTAGGGCCTTTGCCACTGTTGCCGCATCCGGATTCCTGGTTGGAAAAGCTTCTACCCATTTTGAAAACATATCTATGATCACTAAACAGTATTTCTTTCCTTCACATTTATTCAGCTCTATAAAGTCCATACAAATAGTATGGAACGGATATGGTGGTGTAGGGAAACTCCCTTGCTTCGGTTTGAATGCTCCCTGTGCATGATGTTTACTGCAAATATGACATGCTGCACAAAATTTTTGTGTGTAGTTCAGAACTGTATGTTTGGAATATTCTGTTAGCTAACTGTACCATCCCCCCTGTTGAGACATGGCTCTGCCCATGGCTCAACAAAGCCGCATATCTAAATAAATTAGACGGTAATATTGGCTTTCTCTCTTTGGAGATGTACAATCCGTCTTCAAGGATTGCTCCTCATCTTACCCACTTCTGTTTTTCTGCTTTCGTAGTTAATGTTTGCATTGTTTTTAACATTTCTAAATCTAAAATCTCTGAGGGTTGTAATTCCTCATTCAAAAGTAAAGTTTCTGAGTCTGAGGCTGCTTGCTTTGCAGCTGCATCAGCTCGCGCATTACCTTTTGAAATCTTATCCTGTTGCTTTGTATGAGCTGCACATTTACAAATAGCTACTTTAGTAGGTAACTGAATGGAATCTAATAAATTCAAGATTAGTTGCGCATGATTAATCAGTTTACCAGTGGATGTTATCATTCCCCTATTCTTCCACTGCTGCGCAAAAACATGCACTGTGGAGAAAGCATACTGACTATCAGTATATATGTTCACACATCTGTCTTTTGCTAGAGTGCAAGCTCGTGTTAAAGCTATCAATTCTGCTGCTTGAGCAGACAAGTTAGGCTGCAGGGGTTGGGCTTCTACAATCCCAACATCAGTAACTACTGCATAACCTACTAGATTCTTTCCTGTAAGACCCTTCCTACATGATCCGTCCACATAAAATGTCACCTCTGCATCCGCTAAGGGTATATCAGTAAGATCCTGTCTGGGTAAAGTTATTTGCTCCATTTCCTGTAGGCAACTATGTGGTGTGCCATCCACAGGAGTCGGAAGTAACGTTGATGGATTTAATGTTGTACAACGTTCAATTACCATGTGAGGTTGACTCAACAGTACGGTCATACAAGAAAGATGTCTAGCAGGGGACAAGAATGCAATTTTCTCTTGCAGCAAAATTATCGCAACTGCATGAGGCACTCTCAAAGTGAGAGGGTGGAATAATACCATTGAGGCCGAAGCCTGTACTGCCATGGCAGCTGCAACAACTGCCTGTACACAATGTGGCAACGACCGTGCCACTGGGTCCAACTGTGATGAATAGTAAGCTATGGGGCGTTGGTTACTTCCATGCTGTTGCATCAAGACTGACGTCATATATCCCTGCTTACAATCTACAGTCTGAAAAAATCTCTTATGGTAATTCGGGAGCCCCAAAACTGATGATGAAGCTATCAATCGTTTTAGCCTGCAGAAGGCTGCTTCTGCTACTGGAGTCCAATGTAGTATATCTTGTGCTGCCATAGGTGTTTTAAATATTAAATCAGCCAATGGAGCTGTCTCCAAAGCATAGTTTGGTATCCAACTTCGACAAAAATTAGTCGTCCCCAGGAAGGACATCATTTCCTTCTTGGTAGTTGGCTTGGGTGCTTGTAAAATTTCTGCCTTCCTATCTTCATCTAATGTTCTACCCCCCTTGGATATCACATATCCCAGGTACTTGACTTGTGTTTTCCAAAGTTGCAATTTATGCTTGTTTACTTTATGTCCCTGTTCTGCTAAAAAATTCAATAATGCTATCGTATCTTCCCTACATTGCTGCTGGGTAGGGGCCGCAAGCAGGATGTCATCCACATAAAGTAGAACTTGACTGCCCCCTGGTGGAGTAAATCCCGCCAGGTTGCTAGCCATCTCCTGTGCAAATATTGTTGGACTTTCACAGTATCCCTGTGGTAGTCGAGTATAGGTGTATCTGTTACCCTGAAATGTAAAAGCAAACCAATACTGACTATCTGGATGTATAGGTATTGAAAAAAAAAAGCATTGCTTATATCTACCACGGTAAAATACTTCTGTTGTGGCTTTAAATCATTCAATAAGGTGTGCGGGTCTGGCACCGTAGGTGCCCTAGGTATTATTGCATAATTTACAGCTTGTAAATCCTGTACCATCCGCCATTCCCCGTTTGCTTTCCTAACAGGAAATAGAGGGGTATTACATGGTGAATCTAAAGATTCTACCAGTACTCCTTTCTTTAGTAATGCTGCTATTATAGGCTTAATTCCCTGCTCTGCATCTTTTCTCAAAGGGTATTGTTTCTTTTGTGGTCTAAATGCTGACTTCGGTGTAATAGTTACTGGACCTGCTGTCCGAATGAGCCCTACATCTGATTTCCCTGTCGACCAAAGAGTGCTTGGTATATCACACAAGGCTTTTTCTTCTTCTTCTAGTAAGAACATCAATCAGCTGTCCTCACTTTGCTGTAAGTGTACAGCTGGACGTGCTTGCGTTAACCAATTTAATTTTTGCTTCTGTATTCCTTGTTCTGACAATTCTAAGTCGGTTTGCCTTTCCCATCTTGTCACTTTTTCACCTAGGTCTACCCATCTGACATTTTTATGTTTGGTTAAACTGACATGCGGTAGCCAGTTGGACTTATATAGTCCCGTGAATTCCTGAGGTAATGAACAACTCACCACACTATTACCCTCAGTATCCAAGTACAAGGTTTGTAACACTAGCCTATTTGCAGGATTTCTGAACAATTTTTCCTCATATTCCTTATCAGGCCCTGGTGTGCTACAATAGTACAGAGTACAATGTAACAAATGCTGTTGATCAATGTGAAGGGAGGGTACCTTACTGATGGCTACGTTCATCAGTTCCTCGGTCACTGCCCCTGGACCAGTCGTAACTAGGTCCTGGCTGTACCAATAATAGGCTTCACCCTCCGATCGCACCACAAAAGTATCCATTTGCCTTTGTGCCTCCATACCCTTCATGGTAGGAACTACTGCTATGCCAAAAAGCTGCATAAGGTCTCTTCCCAGTAAATTCACTGGACATTTTGCAGAAAGTACTATTTTACTTCTCTGGGTCATACCTGAAACAGGGTCAGTTATTGCTATATCATGGGAAAGTGGTTCCCTGTATAGCTGTCCATTTGCTGCTTTCACTAATATGTAGTCAGGTTATTCAGAGTGTTCCGGTAACTTTGAAGGATGTGTCAAAGTCCGCGATGCTCCTGAATCACACAAAAATCTCACTTCCCTCCCCTCCACCAGAAGTGTAACTTCCGGTTTTGTGTCCGCCAAATAGAGCTCCAAGCTCAATAAGGCTAAATCTAAAACTTCACTTTCCTCATTTTCTCCATCTATTTGCACTTCCTCTATTCCTTCTACTGTGTTTACATTTTCTCCCTGCCCATTAATCTCTCCTGATGACTGTTGAACGTTATGACTATCATATAGTCAATCCTCATCACTTCTATCCTTCCCTTCCGTAGACGTTTTTTTATTCAATCTGCAATCCCTTGCTAAATGTCCCTTCTTCCCGCACTTGAAGCACTCACCTTTTCTCTTCCTTTCCTCAAAAACCTCTGAGTCTCTGTCAGAGCGTTTATTGCCCTGAGCGTTTCTCCTACCCTTTTTACCTGACTGCACTACAAAGACTTCTGCTCCGTCTTCAGCTGTGAAGACCTGCATCTTCTTTTTCTTCTTACTGTTAAAGTGTCTTTCAGCATGCCTAGCATACTCCAGTAAGGCTTGTAGCCTACTGCTCGATGATCTATCATATGCTTTGTAATAAAGCTACTGATAGGGGCAATGCAACCTTTCAAAAATGCATTTTTCAATTGTTGTTCATATGAGCTATCATTTTTCTGATTTTCAGGAATAGGCATACCACTATGGTTATTGAAACATTCTAATAATCTACCATAGTACCCATCCACAGTTTCATTATCTTGTTGTATGCACTGATTAATACAGGTCCAATCTGCTCTAGGTTTCCATTTTTCAGTAATTCGGTCCGTAAGACCCTTCAACCTAGTGTCCAATTCTGCGTCACTATGTAGGAGGGGTTTAAGTTGCGCGTCACACGCACTCCAGGCGCCACAAACCATGCGCCAGTCTGGGCCTATAATTTGTCTAATAACCTTCTCTACTTCTTCCCCATTTAAGTGGTAACTCAATCGCATACCTTGTAAATCTTGTATAAACTTTTCATGATTAATTTTCGGATGGGGAATTCCCTCTGTAGCCTTCCGGATATCTTCCGGTGTCCATGGTCTATATACTAAGAGGGTTGGGTCCTGGCCTTCCTGTCCTGCCTGAGGGTTCGGTACTTCAATTAATGGACAGATTTCCTCACTCTCTTCTAGTGAATCTCTCAGTTGAGTGTCCCTAAGTGTTTTACGTGTTCGGGATCTAGTTTCAATAGGTTCTCTTACAAATGGTTGTTTTAATGCCCCTGTTGCCTCAGGATAACGTGGGGGGGGACCGGCCTGTCCTCCCGCTTCATATCCTGGGTAAAGTATCGGAGGGGGTGGAGGGGGAGGGGCCGTCGCTACTACTGTATTATTATCTTCTTTATCTAAGAATAATGCTTTCGCATTTTTAACCTTCTGTTCCCTTCGGTTCACTTCCTCAATCCACCTATGTGCTTGAGGAATACCCAACTGTCGCTGTTTTTTCGCCTGACCTTCTGCGTCAGATTTTAACTGTTTCAAAAGTTTCACTAACGAAACTTTGTCTAATTTACCATCAAATTCATATTTATTAACCCATTTTGCAAAATATCTCACATTATCTGCTCTCTGCAATTGCATATATTTCGCATCATCCGTCAAAGGTGGATCTCGCGATCTCTTAGTGCACTGATTTCCCATGTCCTAAAAAGACTGTTACGTAACCCTTCTCTCGTACCACGTGGTATCTTCTTCCCTGTATCCACAGTAGTGTCTAGAATGACTGTTTACTTTGCTTTGTTTTTTCCCCTGATCTATGACCAAACATACAGTACTTCAATACGTTCTCGACCTGCTATCACAAATCTTAACAACAGTACAGTGTAACCTGGTCCCTGATCTAAAACAAAGACAAAGAGGGAAACTCTCCTTACCTGAGCCTCCCGTTTATGACTGCACGTTTTCTTCTTGGGATCCAGTTTTCCGCTTTTCAGCCACAGATCAGAAAGTGGACAGCCTCTTTACACACAACAATTCAGTCGGAGGTCTTTTCACTCAAGAAGAACCATTTTGGCAGCTTCTCCTGCGCAGATTTATTACCACCCATGCACTCTGACCTGTAGCTTACCAAGGGAATTCCGGCTAAGAAGGACCAAAATGTCAAATAAATTGTTAAAATCAGACTGTAAAAATCATTAGGCTTTTCAAAATGACAGTCAATAACACAGGAAGCTCAAGTTCAAATAACGTTTCTTTACTAATGTACATTAGGAGGCAAAAAACTATACAAAACAAGTATAGAGTTTTGACTGACATGATACAGGAAGTAAACTTCTTTAAATACACTATACACTCAAGCTGTGCCCACCTTACTGACGTGGTCAGTCACAGGGCACCTACATCATAACAGTCTACAATATTCTATTCATAAGAAAGTGCTGAGGTTATGCTTTTTAAAAACTTTCCCATGAGAATAACACAGCCTTGCAAGGCACCTGGTCAATTACAATGTCTTTTTGTAAATGTTGCTTCTTTCAAGGTTCCAAGCCAGTTTGAATACAATAGTCAGTTCATTTCTTAATACGTTCCTTTGTCTCTCTGGTAAGCAGCTGTACTCTATCTTCGATAGAGCTCACAAGGCCATCCTTCTCGGTGGAAGGAAGAAAGATATACATGCATACATATTTATTTCTCTCTAACCCAGCAGATAATAATTGCTGAAAGACATAAGCCTGCTGAGCTGGCTACTGCCAGGGTCAGAGGTTAACCACACTGCAGCTTAGCTTCAAGCAATTACATGCAAGATCATTTCTACTGCCATATTGTTAAATAGAATCAAATGCATTACATATTATATTGTTTCTAAACTAGCACTACATATATGTTTAAGTACATATTTTTCTAACAAATAGCTAGCATTTAATATACAGAAGAGTGGGCTGAGAGAGAAATAGTGAGGACATTTGAAGTAGAAGTTTGCTGTGACAAACTATATTGAAGGCTTTAGACAGATCTGGAGAAAAGGTGGACACTAGTTTGCTGTTATCTCTAAAGAAGGGCTGATGTTGATTTTTTTCTACTTTTGTCAACCAGGTAAAAAGCCCTTTTTCAGGTATGACCTGGGTTGGAGAACTATCTGGTTAACTGACTTACTCAGACTTGCACAGCTGACAAATGGATGTGAAGGGAATCAAACCATGGAGTACAGGAACTCTTCATGCAGCCAGGAGATCAGTTGCTTAATACCTCATAGCCTTAATCCTTTGCAGTAACTGCCAGCTTGACCCAGTTAACAACTGCAATTTGCAAAGGTCTTGTCAGCATACTTTGGCACTAAGTAGTTTATTGATATTTAAAAAATGGGAAAAGTATGCATAGATTTCTTTTTTTTTTCACCGAAACAGCAGAAGTACAACAATGGATCCTCTCTCCTTCCAGATTACACCCTAAGAGTTTTGCTGTCCAGTACCTGTTGAAATGGTTTAGGAAATTTCCAACATTTTGTTTTCAGTAACATTTATGTGTGTTCAGATTGGCAAATTGGAAGCATATAGTGAACTGAATATCAATTTGGTATGTCCACTGGACACACTCCTTGGGATTCAGTAAGAAACCCACTGCTGACAGTAAGAGATGCAGCCAAAATGGACTATTTCATTGGTCATGGAAAATGTAATTCAGAGACATGTTAACTACGATGAGGAAAGATGTCATTAACAGCTAATTTGCATGCCACTGAATCATGTGATGTTACCACTGGTGCTAACCAGCACTTTCAACTGATAAGCACCCCTGGTGACTCATACATCATGTTGGCAAAAGTACTGGTCTCATTCAGTCTCTTACACACACATGCCACAGTGAGGTGCACACACACACACACACACACACACACACACACACACACACACACACACACACACACACACACACACACACACACACACACACACACACACACACACACACACACACACACACACACACACACACACACTACCATACCCCTTTACTGTCCAGAGTTGATAGAGCATCCCAGCTGTAGCATCTGATTTTACTCCCTCATAAATCATAGATGATTACAGTCAACCAGTATAATGCCAGCCCTTAGAGTTTCATGCTTCTTACTGTTCAAAAAGTGCATTGTTATGCTAGACCTGTTGCTCTATTAACTCTCTGGTGCCCCAGGGCTAATTTTGAAAAACATCTACCTGGCGTCATCTAGTGTTGCAACTGATTTATCCGATAGTCTTGATCACAGCCATTTACAAATATAACAGCCCCCCTCCCAACACAACCCCATACCTCTCAACTGTCCCTGACATTAGAGAATGTCCCTAATTGTGCTTTATGCTTGCCCTGTCCCTCATCACATACAGACCTCTACAAACAGTCAATAATAGCAGTCATCTCAGAAAAAGATTGCTCATGTAAAAGCTACCTTGTAGTGCAGAGGTCCAAAGTGCTGCTAACTAGGTGCTTAATGAACAAAGAGTAAGAGGTGGGAAGCTTTTTTCTGATTTTTGTGATTTAGAGTTATAGTTAAAGGCAGTCCTTGGTATCTAGTGTAACTTAGCACAGAGGCCTAAAGCTCTTCCTGGTTAACAAGTTAGTGTGTATCAAAAGTATAGGTTTTGAATCTTTTTTCTCCCACCTTTCTAATTTTTTTAAAGTGAGTTAGGGTAATATTTAATGATTTTCCCTGGTGTGTAATGTTCCCTGACATGCATCTTACAATGTTCATGCTGCAAAACTGTTGCACTATTAATTTTTTGGTGACTTTGGGTACTGTTTCATATCCCTGGTGTCTAGCATACCCTCACCCTACCCATACGTCTCAGGCTGCAGTATTGTTGTCCTCTTCACATTTTAAGTGAATGTTTAAGAATAACACCCAACAGGTGTGTTACTGTGTAAATAACGCCCGCCCAGGGGTGTTGGCAGAGGGCCTCTACACCCCTGGAAGGGCATTATTTACACAGTAACACACACCCTGGCGGGCATTTTTGCACTTAATGGGCTGTCTGTACAATTGCGTTTTACTTATTTTTTTATTCCAAAATTTTTTATATATATTTTTTGATGTGCAAATAGTTCTTCTGCCTGTTTCATACCTGCTGTAGTACTTGTAAATGGTATTGGAGCAAGTGTTTTACATCTAAAATATAACATTTTCCAAAAAAAATCCAGATATTTTCTTCACATTTTTTGGTCCCTTACTCCTAAAATGAGTGGTTTGTTGGCAATTATTGGGGATTGAAGTCACTCAATAATCACACACACACACACACACACACACACACACACACACACACACACACACACACACACACACAGAAATTACACACATACACACACACACACACACACACACACACACACACACACACACACACACACACAAAAACATAAACATGCATATACACACACACACACACACACACACGAATATAAACATGCATACACACACACACACACAGACACACTTTTCTAAAATGGTGGCTGTTAGCTTTCTTTCAGACCAAACTCCACAGAAGCTTAATATGACTCATTTTTCAGTGCGCATTTCCTGTACATTAAAACCCTGTCAGAGAACATTCATTCTCTAATCAGGGTGCTGATGTAGGTCACCCATTCTCTAAAGACTAATAACGTCTCCCTCATGCCTAGTGTCCCCACTCATCTCTCTACATACACTCACATGTAGCAACACACACCTACAAACACACAATACTACTACCTTTCAACTAATCTCCACAACTCTTACCTCTAATGTGATCTCTCCACTGGAAGTCATCCATTATACCAACCCCTCCCCCAACAGGTGATTATATTGACCAAGTCAATTAGCATGGCAGGAGGAGCTAACTTACACAGCTGAGCAGTTTTCTGGCAGACATTTCCAGGGGAGAGCATGTGGTTAACCTCATTAACATTTGCAGAAGGCCAAACAGATATGTCACCACGGTGCTGTACCTCTTCAAGGTAAAGCGCTGCAGTAGGACTGTCTCAGAATCAGAAATGGTTGCTTTCGGCGGTTAAAAGGGCTTACTGCTGGCAGTAACCTTTCTGAATATTGTCCACTGTGTTTTAAGTAGGAATCAAGGACTGGGAACACTGTCTGGTTAAGAAACGTACTATTAGTCACACAGTAAGGGAACTGAACCCAAGACTGCAGGGATGCATCTCACTAAAAGTTCAGAGCCTCAAAGCCCTGCACTAACTGACAACTTTACATATTGATAATTTGTAAAGAAGTTTTAGACATTTTTGGCCTTAGATTATTTATTGTTTTGTTTTGAAAACAAAAATTTAGATAATAGTCTCACTTTTGAAAATATCAAATCCAAATTATATATGCTAGTAACAACAAATAAATTACGACCTTAAAGGTCAAAATAAGCACATTTTTCCTGAAGGAAATAAAGTAAAACAAATCTGAGAAGCATAAGGGTACATTGTCCATCTTTTGTATTTTTGTTAACCATAAAATTGGGTTAAGTAATTTCCCCAGTTTTCTAACCTTTCTTGCCTAAGGAAACCCATTTGGAGACTGGATGATGGCTTGGTTATGACAAACAAAAACTGTATAATTGTGTGAAATATATATATATATATATATATATATATATATATATATATATATATATATATATATATATATATGACTCCCTATAAGATGATAGAAACTTCATATGACTGAAACTCATTTGACTGAAACCATAAGACTGAAATTTCAAAGTACTGAAAAATCACTTGACTGAAACCTATAATACTGAAATCTTACAATGTTAAATTTCAATATACTGAATTGTAAAGTGGACTATATAAAACCAGAATAGATGGGGATCTATGCCTCCCCACACTCCCCATTGTGGGGGGCACACAGCCCCCCACACCCCCCTAACTATGTATACTGACTCCAGGATCACACACACTACAGTGGGGAAAAAGGGCATTTTATGTTGCAGAAGAGATTAAGATCTCTTGAGAGGGTGTTTATGCCACCACTGTGAGGTAGAGGTCACTTCTCAGTAGCCTGCATTTTCATATATATATATATATATATATATATATATATATATATATATATATATATATATATATATATATATAAGAGGGACAAGGCTTTGAGATGGTCTTTGTAGTTTTTATGATTTAGGCATTTCATTTTCTTGGTGAAAAAGCATTGTGGTTGTTCAAGTTGTGTTAAGTGCTATATACCGACAAAAACATTGTACTCAATTAAGTGCCGAATGCAGTGGAATGATTGCATCCCTGGACATAGATGCCATAGACTTACTAATTAGTTGTGCAATGAAAAATGATCATTCTTAACAAATGATACATAGTTGTCTACATAGGTTACTGGGTCCCTAGCTACCAGATCGACTTTCAGTGGTTTGCCGTTGATGTGAGTGGTACAGGGGGAAACTTGCTTGTTGAAAGAGACTACTGTACATTTATTGGCATTTACTTTTAGTCCATGGTAATGACACCAGCTATTTGTTTGAGAAAGGCCCTCTTGGAGGGCATACTTGGTCAACCATAAACTCTTAACATTATCTTTGACCTCTGAGTAGTAAATGCCAAATAGAAATGGCTCATGGACTGCACACTGGAGTACATCACTAGTGACAGGTCTTTTAGAGGAGGTAGAGCCACATACCCTAATTTCCTGGGTTTTATGTGTGAGCCAGTTTGATATCCAGTGGAATACATAGGTGTCTCTCTCCTGCTTTGGGCACAATAGAAGAGTCTTTGTAGGTTCTGTTCAAGCACCTTTATTTTATACAAACACATCACAATAGAAGTTTACTGACTTTAACTTAACTAATTTATAAACAACTAACTACTGCATGCATGCTCACTCCCTGGCTGCACTCTCAAAATGGCACTAGGAATAGCACGTGCCTGACATTTATACGTGCACGCTCAGTCTTGATATACTTCCTAAAGACACAGCACACGGCACATACATTCAGATCTACATCCTCCCTCTTTGAGAAAATGGAACATGCAATATAATGAATCTATTTGGCATGCAGATATCACAGACAGTTCCCTATCATGCATTTATATCATACACTGGGCCTGGATATTTCTCCATATCATGTGACGTAAAACTGGGAATTGGGCTTAGCAACTGGAGCTGTCTCTACAAAATGTTTGACCTTTGAAGTATCTGCAACATCTTTAGGAATGGAATCAGAGGTTGGAACACACTCTGGGATGGGAACAATGTTTGGTTCACTCTGAGATCTAGAGTCTGTATTGCAGGAACAATGCTGCAATGGTGATTCTGGTACAGGAAGAAGATGTCTGCAATTTCTCCTGTACTCCACACCCTCGGATTCTACAAGGTAGGATCTCGGCTCGCCACATATACCTGTAACTTGACCAATTCAGTCGAAACCTTTCACCGTTTGTATCCTCACTGTCTCTTCTTCCCCCAACGGATGAAGAAATCTGCTTGATATATTATAACTGGACTTCTGGATAGAAAGCTTCTTGAATAATTGAACCTTGATGGTTTTATTGTTCTTAGCTTTAGGCCTCAATAAACTGGAACTAAAGGTAGTGTAGTTCTGTTTGCCTGGAAAGAAGTCTTTGAGCAAGTGAGCCAAGAATATCATCATGGGGTATGTTCCTGAGATTAAGCAAAATTAAAAAGACATCAGTATGGTCACATTTTGACCTTTCAGGTAATTGCTTTGCACTCTGCACTGCACGTTCAGCTAGACCATTTGACTGTGGATATTCAGGAACATGACTTAGCTGAAGTGGTTCTCTTTGCAAATGTGGTCTAGTACTATTGCATACTGAACAAGAAGAAAGTACTTTATCAATGTCTTTCAGTAATGAAGGCCAAAATACTAATTCTCTCACTTGCCTCTTAGTGAATATGGATGCAAAATCTCTATATAGTCTTGTTGTAAGGAAGCAGGAACAACAATTTTGGGACATTTGAAAATAATGCAATCTTCCATCAACATTTCATCTCTGTAAGGAAAACAGGTTTGCACTTCAGGTGGTACACTAGATTGTTTTGACAGCCATCCAACATTAAGGAACTGATTGAGCTTTTCCAAAAGTGGATCAGTCTTTGTGTGATCTCATAAGTCATCAAGCCTCATGGTAGAAAAATTACACATTGCCATCATGTCAAAGTAAAAATTGTCTGTGTCAAGTTGTTCCGTCATAATTTTGGGTGATCAGGATAAGGTATCAGCCAGACAGAGCAGTTTTCCTTTCATATAGACCATTTTGAAATTGTACTTTTGCAATTTGCGCATCATTCTTTGTAATCTCGCTGGAGCTGAATGCATAGGCTTCTTTAGAATAGTAACGAGAGGTTGGTGGTCAGTTTCAATCTGAATAGCTTGACCATAAATATAATCATGAAACTTGGAACATGCCAGTACTATTGCCAAAAGTTTTTTCTCAATTTGAGCATACTGCATCTCAGTTTGGGTAAGTGTTTTAGATGCATAGGCTACAGGTCTTGTTGTCTTTCGGCTTTTTCCGGTTAGGGGTCGCCACAGCGGAACTCCGGTCTGCTAATGATTGGCAGTAAATTTTGACGAACGCCGAGGTGCCAGCTCGACGTTCAACCTTCAACAAAGGCACGCCCATTTACACATGTCTTTCGAACGCCCACCCAACCATGGGGAGGACATGCAGACTCCACACAGAAGGCACTCCCCGCACTCCATCCAAGAATCGAATGGGAGAACCTTTTGCTGTGAGGCAACAACGCTACTGCTGCTACTGGTCTGCCCTCTTAAAGTATAACTGCGCCAAGACCAAAATTTGAAGCATCACAGGAAACAGTGACTGGTTTGTTCACATTATAGTGTCTTAATGTAGGTGGGGTGGCAATTTTCTTCTTAAGGTCTTCAAATGCTTTTTGGTGCTGCTCTAACCATGACCATGCAACATTTTTGCACGTCAGCTCTCTTAAAGGTGCTATCAACTCACTGTAGTTTGGTATAAACTTGCCTAATTAGTTGACCATGCCTAGGAAACACTGTACAGCTTGAGCATTGTCTGGTGCTGACATCTCAAGAATAGCTGCTTGGCTTGCTTGGTCGGGTCTGGTCTCAAGCCAGTACTGGTAAATAAATGACTTACATATGTAACTTCTGGAAGTATGAATTTGTACTTCAGAGGCTTGAGCTTCAGGTTTACTTCATGTGCTCTGTCTAGAACTTTCTTTAGGTTTCTGTCATGTTCTGTTTCACCATTACCTCCAACCAATAAATTATCTACTATTACGGCACAAGGATAACTCAAAAAAATTGCTCCATTGCATGCGGAAAGACTTCATTTGCTGAATTTATTCCAAATGGCATCCTTAGAAATTTGTGTCTGCCAAATGGAGTATCAAAAGTGGTTAGTAATGAGGATTTGTGACCATGCATCACTTGCCAAAATGAACTTTTTGCATCCAAGACAGAAAAAACAATGGCATCCAGTATTAAGGCTGTGACTTCTTTGACTGTGCGCATTGGATGATGTGGTCTCTTCAATGCTTTGTTCAAATCTCTTGGGTCAATACATATTCTGATTTCATCTGAGCCTTTTTTGTGAGCTGCTACCATAGACGAAACCCATTCAGTTGGTTCTCTAACTGGACAAATTACACCTTGCTGTACTGTTTTATCCAACTGAGCCATAACTTTAGTAAGAATAAAAAGATCTGTGACTCGATAAAACCACAGCTTTATTGTAAATGTAGAATCACTGACTTAGCGCTTTCACCCGTAACATTGGGCTTCTACAGAGTCAGTTACACTCAAAAAGTCAGGAATTTTATAGTCCTAAACAGGCAATCAGCCAATATAAAAAACATCCATTAAAATTAAGTATCCAATTAAACCATTTAACCCAGCCCCTACTGTAAAGGAAAAAGACAGCACAAGAAATACTATGATAAAACCACATCTTAAAACAGAAAACATGGTTGTTAATAAATTGTTTCATGTAAACCCCTTTGATGAGTACTTTGTCTAAGGAAAGTTAAACATATAATCATCTGTTAAAAAAACTTGGATTTATGTTTCAAAACACTTGCAATAGAACTGTTTTCATTAATGCCTGATGTTTTTTTGTTGCATCCAGGCGCAACTGCCATAGACATTCTCTCATCTCTAGTAAAGTTTTAACATCACCTCCCATGTCTTTTTTGGGCACCCTGTCAATGACAAAAAATATAAACGTTTTGTAGTTGCCACATGTCTTACTGTGGTTAAATAAAGCACCTGTAGGCTTCTTGTTTTTTATGTCTCTGTTGTGTTTCAAAATATGTAGCCTTAATTTACGTGTGGTCATTCCTACATAAAATGCCGGACATGACAGACAGGTGGCTGCATACACTACCATGTCAGTATTGCAATTATAGTACCTTGGGCAGTTTAGTGTTCTTTTGTAACTGTCTATGTGTACATAAGGTCCATCATTAATAAACTTGCAAATACTGCATGTGCCACACAACAAAAACACCAGGCATTAATGAAAACATTTCTATTGCAAGTGTTTTGAAACATAAATCCCAGTTTATTTAACAGATGATTATATGTTTTACTTTCCTTGGACAAAGTACTCACCAAAGGAGTTTACATGAAACAGTTTATTAACAACCATTTTTTCTGTTTTAAGATGTGGTTTTATCATAGTATTTCTTATGCTGTCTTTTTCCTTTGCAGTAGGGGCTGGGTTAAATGGTTTAATTGGATAATTAATGTTAATGGATGTTTTTTATATTGGCTGATTGCCTGTTTAGGACTATAAAAGTCCTGATTGTTTTGAGTGTAACTGACTCTGAAGAAGCCTAATGTTATGGGTGAAAGCGCTAAGTCAGTGATTCTACATTTACAATAAGGCTGTGGTTTTATTGGGTCACGGCTCTTTTTATTCTTACTAGTGTTCGTTCAACTTGGTGAGCCATAACTTTATCCTGCATAGCTATCAAAACTCTACTTGCTGTCCTGACTACTGGAGTGATCTCTGGGTCTAACTTCATGGAATACACAACTGGAAGTTTGCCCAACTTGTTATCGAAAACATCAGTATATTCTAAGAAAATGGCTTCAGAAAAGTTAGAACTAGGAGATGCACTTATGTGATTTACTTCTTTGGTAAAAGAAAGCAGTTTCATTCTCAAACTATCTTTGAGACCCAGTGAAAACTGTACTGGACTTTGGACTACATAGAATAACAAGCTGTAACAGTTCTTGGCCAAATAATATGAAAGCATCACTGAGCCTTCAGTTTGAATTTCTTCACCTACATAAGCAACAAGTTTCACACTACTGGCCACATTAAGTTGTACATTCATTCTCACTTTAGCAAATGTGACTGCTGATATAACATTACACTTTGAACAAGTGTCTACTTTAAGCTCTGTGGATTTATTATTAATCCGGAGAGTACAAAACACTTTGCTCTTTGCCAATAAATTTACTGTATCACCTCTTTCACCAAGCACTAATACACCATCTACATAGAAAGCTGACTGCCGCGGCTCTACTTGATCAACTTGCTTTTGTGTGACCTTTCTTTACAACTGCGTGAGGTTTACTTGATTTGCAAACTTTTTGGTAATGGTTCCATTTTTTACACTTGTGACACTGCTGACTGAATGCTAAGCATTTCTCTCTTTTAGACTCATGATTTGCACCACAATTGCGACAGTTAACAATAAAGCTAGACTTGGATTTTGCTGATTCACACTTGTACTCCACTGAGGAACATGCTCCTTTAACTGAACTAGTCTTAGAGTGTGCTGGAAAACTACATGGTTTCCTTGGTAAGTCAGTAGGGGTTGCGGCAGACATGTGCTTAGGCCTACTTCTGTTTGCTATGTTACATGCTGTCTACATTTGCTCTGGAGCCTGCTGAAACCATGCTCTTTTTACTTGCAATCATACTTGTGTGTTTTTCTGTCACTTCATGAATTTGACAAATCTCTGTGGCTTTACTCAACATTAAATCACTGTCATGAAGCAAGATCTTTCTCACAGCAGCATTATTAATACCACACATGAGCCTGTCCTTTATTAACTCATCTGTTAATAGGGTTGCCAGCTGTCTGGTTTTTGACCTGACTGTCCTGTTTTCTGACATATTGTCCAGTTATGGATTTCATTCAAAACCGGACACGTGAAGTCTGGGTTTTGTGCCACCTTGTCTCTCTCTCTCTCTCTCTCCCCTCCTTATTGTCTGCGGTCCCGGTGTGCTTTTGGCTATACAGGTATATAAACTTGTCATTATTTACATTGAACTGCCCAATCCCAGGCAGCAAGACCTTTGACCTGCCTGCCCCGCCCAGGGCCGTGGGCTCTTCTTTCAGGATTGAACACTCTGGTGTCAACAGCTAGGTGGTGTTATTAGCTTGCGGGTCTCTTGGATTTAGTCTGCTAGAGTTGTCAAGAGGCGCAACTGGTGGGAGATAGTAAGTTAAAGCAGATCTTTCACAACTCAAGCTGACAGTAGTTGTAATCTTGCAGGTTTTGCTTTTACCCCCTGATGCCAACGGAGCTGGCCGGAGTGGAGAAGAGCTTTTTGTAATGCATGGGTTTAACTGTAAAAACTTGATTCTTCTAACTGGGAGGAGTTTCTTGGTCACATTTACAACAGCTGCATTTTAAACTTTGTTTGAAGAAAACCGGGAGTATTGCTGCTGCTAGCATAGTGTTATTGCTGGCTTTTTGTTGTTTGCTGAAGTAAAAATGCATTGGAATTTACTGCTGAGTCCCATTGCCTTTTTTGGCTCAGAATGTTTTATTAAACTTGGGGTGTTCGTGCATGGATATGGGGAAGAAAAGAAGATGAGATGCGACCACATACAGATTGCCATGTGCCAGAATCTGGGTTCTAATGCAACTAGAATGCCAAATTTAGTGGGGCATGAGGTACGGCGGATGCAGAGCTACAGCTGATCACTTTTACACCTCTGATTCAGTATGGATGTTCTAGTCAACTGCAGGTTGGTCCATGTTCTAAGATTTACTTCTATCTATCAATCTCATATGTCTCAACTGTCCAGTAGAATGTCCACATTTTTGCTTCTTATTTTTGGCTTGTGCCCCCCTCCGTGTAGTTTTCTGGCATGTCAGTGAGGGTTGAAGGCACTAAAAACTGTCAGATATTTGAATTTCGGGCTTCATATCCTTCCGAAAATACATTCTAATGCTGAACTTATTCTATTAACTTTCTAAGGTTTGTTAGAACAGTACTGAAAATATGTCCCTGATTTTGCCCCCCCCCCCCTCAATTATCTTTGGCTTTGTCTAGATTTCTTGTGCAGCACATATATAGATCACACTTTTCAACATATTAGCACAAGTTGTGCTAATATGTTGAAAAGTGTGATCTATATATTCGTCATGATGAGAAAGCCTGAAAAGTATTACTTGGTAAGTTCAGTAGTAAGTTTGTTGTAATGGACAGTTATGTCTTCAGGTGCATGGTAAATGGCGAATGGTGTGCAAGTTAACTGCAAGTAGTCAGTTCTGTGAAAATGACAGTTATTTGTATGGAAAAGTCGAGATAACAATTCCATGTTTCATTTTAGATCTAAGTTGAACTGTTCGTATTCTTTCGTAATAGACCCAGTATTCAGTACTCTGCAGCCGAGGAGCTATCACTTTGTTTATACACAGACACACGAGTTGGTAGTGTTCAATTACAAATTTGAGTGCTCAAAAGAGTATATCTATAAATTGCATTCTGCATGCCTTGGCCATTTATAAGTATTGCCAAAGTCACACTCTATGCATTCCTTTCAGCTGTCCCTAATTGTGGCTCAATTTTTGCTCTGTGCAAGTACTAAGAATATATAAAGATTGCATGTCATTAAATGTATAATAAGGTTATGGGATATCAAGACCCTGTATTGTGAGAAATAAAAAGCACTCCTCTTTCTGATCCTTCTGCTATGATTCTCAACATCAGTGCTATGATTTTTAATGCTCTGAAGTTGACAGATACGTTCTTGCTTACTTGAAACTTTTGCCCTGATTAAGGACATAAAAATAAAGAACATATATGTATTATATCTCCAGAAAAAAAAAAACTTACTTCACATTGAAACCAATGTCTTGCATTATTTCTTTTGGGAATAAGAGACCAAAGTGTTTACGGCAACTGGGGAGAGATCGGCTGAAAGCAGGCATCTGGAACAGAAAAAGAGGGCATTCCCATCAGCTGATGCCATGGTGATGTCACAAAATGGGTGGAGCATGGATGGGAGAGGGGTGGGGATGGGCAGAGTTATGGGTGATGCGAGGGGCATGACCTTAGTCCGGTTTTAGCCACAAAGAAAGCTGGCAACCCTGTCAAGTCATCAAACTGACACGTTTTAGCTGTATTTCTCAGGTCAGTAATATAAGCTGCAAAGGTTTCCCCTGGTTTCTGATTTCTTTGTAAAACAAATGCCTCTCAAATGTAATATTTGTCTGCGGGTTACACGTTTCTCTGAACTTGTGCTTCAAACATTTGTAGTCTTCCCTGGATTCAGCCTGTACAACAATATGATGGTTTTCACCTTCTCCTTCATATACTGCTGGTGCATACACAAATGAAGGCTCTCTTTCTATGGCCTCTGACCCAGCTAGGTTTAGCAAAATGAATGCCCTGGTGCATGCATCTTTATCTGAATAAGCTGCTTGTATAAAATATTGTACTCTTGCTTAAATATTCTCCAATTCTCTGCAATATTCTGATCAAATACAAAAGGTAAGGGCTTTCAAAATCCATCTGCCATATTAACTTATACCAGTGAAGGGTTTTGCAAATAAGCACAAACACATATGTCAGATATTTATGCCAGTATTTGTAACTTTGTCCAATAGCACAAGCCTCTGTATAACTGAACTTTGTGAAATAAGTCTCTCTCAGGCACTGCAATACTCATGGAATTACTGTATTGCAAGAAATCACCTCTTACCAGTGTAAGAAACATATCAAATAACTGCACGATGCAAGCCTCTGTGTAACTGGACTTAGCGAAATAAGTCTTCTAGGGCACCATAATACTTTTGAAAATTATTGTATCGCAAAAGTAATTTATCATCATATTAAGAAACATTTCAAATAACTACACAATGCGAATGAACTGGGCAAGAGAAGCTCAGAGTCAATAACATTTCAAAGTAATTGTACTTTGCAAATAAACTGTATATAGCACACTAAAATCTCCCCAAAATGGTGGTACCTTTCTAGGCAATTCTTTACAGTGCAAGAAACACTCTGTAATGGCGGCATTTTGCGAATAAACACATCCAGCACAAGAAGCTTCTCGAAATGGCTATACTTTGACTGTACTTCATGAAATAATTACACTTTGCACACAAATAAATTCTTCGAATACATACACCATAATAAGCACACACTGTAAGCACTTTTACACACTTTGAGATACTTCGAATAACTTTAGTTATGCCCTTGATACAATACAAAGTCGTAGTTATGCCAAAACACAGCGCTTTGCCAAAACATGCAGTTGCCTTGCTTTATCTATGCTTAACATGCCCTTTTTGCCCTTATTATATTCGTTTTGCTCGTTCAATCTCTTTTCATGCCCATTGTACTTTTCTTGTGCGCGTTTTACTCTAAACATAGTCATTTTGCTTTTCTGTTAATTTCTTCATCAAATATCTTTACTTTAAACATTTCCCTTAGTTAATAAACCTTTTGTGCCTCCTGCTTCTTTAATAATGTGGTTTGTGCCCTTGTAATGCTGTTTTGTCCTTTTTATAAAATACGTACTTCATGTGAATTCTCATTACCTTTGATTCTTTTCTGGCTCTCTTTCGTGCTCATGTCTCTTAGTTTACCTTCAGTGTTATCTCTGTACCTCATGGCTCTGAATATTATTATCTGTGATCCCAGTTCTGACACCATGTCACTCTCCTACTTTGGACACAATAGAAGAGTCTTGGTGGGTTCTTTTCAAGCAGCTTTATTTTATACAAACACATCAAGATGGAGGTTTACTGACTTTAAGTAACTTATAAACAACTAACTACTGTAATCATACATGCACACTCCCTGGCTGCTCTCTCAAAATGGCACTAGAAATAGCATGTGCCTGACATTTATACGTGCATGCTCAGTCTTGATATGCTTCTTAAAGACACAGCACATAAACTCTGATCTACAACAGGGATTAACATTTAGCTGAGAGAGTTTATCGACAGTATCCGAGTGAGTGATGATGTCTAATATCTTTGCAATGTCTAGGTATATGGTGTGTACCAATTTTATGTCATCCAATGTTTCAGTACCATTTTGAATAGGTCATCCAGCTTAAGCAGGCAGGATCTGCTTTTGAGAATACCAAACTGGCTCAGGTCAAGAGTTTGTATGCTACCTATGTCCTTATTTATCTCCATAGCTTTACAGAAGAGGCTGGTCAGACTTATGGGTCTGTAATTACTTGGGTCTATTGACACCCTGCAGTTTTACAGGGTAATGACTGTTGCTATCATCCATTCATCCAGCACAAAGCTGGCTGATAAACAGTCTCTGTAGGGGGTTTGACAAGTCCTGTTTCAGGCTGGAAGTTAGGCAACCTGGCATGTTATGTGGTCCCATAGAAGTAGTGTTCTTGGTCTTGGAAAATGCTTTGAGGACTTATTGTTGGGAGATTTTGGGGAGAGGTAGATGCAGATATGTGATCTGGGAATGTAGGGGGATGGGAGCTGAAGCTAAAGCTAAAGTTATCTGCTAGTACACTGGCAATTCCTCAATGTCTGTGTAAGTAATGTAATTTACTATTAGCTCTATGCAGTGCTAGGCTTTGTTTCTGAGGTTTCTAGCATAGTTAAAAAGGCTTCACAGTTGTCTTTTGCCTGAGTGGTTATTTTTACATTTGTGCCTTAACCTGTGGCTGGCTACAGGAATTACTGCTTCTAAAGCCATTTGGAAATACAAAGCTGATATATATATATATATATATATATATATATATATATATATATACCCAAACAGCAAATCCAGCACCCAATACACAGGAGACATAGGCAGCAGTACAAGAAGCTTTATTGCTTACACGATCCCCCAAACCGGTTTCGCTACTACGAGCGTCATCAGTGAGTACAGAAATGCGTAGGCATACGCTATATATAGGAGACGTGCTGTTTAAATTTTTAAAGTGACACAATCACCAATACACTCCAACAGCACCCATAACATGATCCATACCAAATGATAAGATGCAAAAATATACCAAAATTACATAAGGGCATCTATCCATAAATATAAAGTCATATATAATTTAAAATATGAAAACAGTAAATATATTTGTTCACCAATACATGGATATTCCATCCCCATTCCCAAACCTAGGTATATATATAAATAAAGAAAAACTATGTTGGCAACATATTCACAAAAGGTGAAAAAATCAAAAATATATATTATATATATATATATATATATATAAATTAAAAATAAAAAAACTTAACATTAAACAATGAAATTAGTGCACCAAACAATTACCACTGATCATTTAACCCAGGTTTGAAAAGTGCACCAAGGTTGACTATCCATCTACGTTCTTTTTCAGTTAAAAGTTGGTGTCTTAAAGGTTCATAAGTTGTATCACTGGTAAGCATATCTATTCCTACGAACACAAAATGAGACCCTAAATGAGCCAAAGTGTGTTTAAAGAGAGCACTACGGGTACGCCTGCATTTTATATCGCTTATATGTAGGGCTATCCTTTGTTTTAGACTACACGAAGTCTGTCCTATATAAAAAGCTCCACATTGACAAACAGCCATATAAATAACCCATGAACTAGTGCATTTAATATGTTGTCTAATATCATAGACTTTACTGGTATTGACTGATGTAAAAGAATCCGTCCGGGAGACCACCTTACAAAACTTACAGTTACCACAGAAAGTACTACCAGGCCTTCCAATATTACTGGATGTCTTAACTTGAACTGGTTTCTTAAAACCAGAAAAATATTCGCCCAATGACTTGCCCCTTCTGTAGCCAAATTGGCAGTTTTCTGTAACCACATTAGAGAAAAAAGGATCTCGATAAAGAACCGGCCAATATTTAGATATAATTTCTCTGATTTTAAATGTATTAGAGGCATAGGTGGTAATAAATCTAATATTCTGAGATTCACTCTTGGGCTCTCTAGTCTTACCTAGGAGCATTGTCCTATCTTGTTGTTTGCCTTTAAAATAGGCTTTATCGACTATGTGGGCCTGATAACCCCTGTCCCGGAATCTTTGTTTTAGTCCTCTAGCTTCTCTCTCAAAATCCTCAGTGTTAGAGCAAATACGTTTAATTCTTAAAAATTGTGAAGATGGAATATTTTTGGTAGCATGGGGAGGATGACAACTGTTTGCGTATAAAAAAGAGTTTTTAGAAAAAGGTTTTCTATACAGCGTAGTCACCATCGTGCCGTCCAATACCTTCGTGACATTAATGTCCAAAAAATCCACTGTAAACATATCTAGTTTACCTGTGAATTGGATACCAAACTCATTATGATTCAGATATCGTGCAAACTGATCCCATTCTAAGCTAGTACCATTCCATATTACCCAACAATCATCTAGGTATCTGCGCCACATTAACAGTTGTGTATTAAATGGGAATGTGGTTTTGTATATATATTCAACCTCAAAATAACCCATGAAGAGGTCAGCATATGTAGGGGCAAACATAGCCCCCATGGCTGTACTCTTACTCTGCAGATACCAATCTGTTTGGAATTGGAAAACGTTATGCTCCAAAACCAATCTAAGGACATTGAGTATGAAATCCATTTCTTCCTTATTATATATTTCAGCTTGCTGCATCCAGTATTGTGTGGCTCTAATCCCTCCTTGATGAGGAATGCTGGTATAAAGCGACTGTACATCAAGTGTTCCTAATTGGGCTCCCTGTGGTATTTGTAAATCCTGCATCAATGTTAAGAATTGTGTACTATCCTTAATTCTTGCCCTAACCATTGGTAATAGGGGTTTTAATTTAAATTCCAAATATTCAGAAAGTGGCTCTGTTAAAGATCCACGTCCTGCCACTATTGGCCTCCCTGGTGGTTTAACTAATGTCTTATGAATTTTAGGGACTAAATAAAAATATTGGTGTCTAGGTATATCCACAGTCAATTGTTTATATAACCTGTCATCAATAATCCCCCTTTTGAAAGCCCTATTAAGATATCTATCTATAGTATTCTTGAAATCTAAGGTGGGGTCATGGGGTAATCTGATATAAGAAATATTATCATTAAGTTGTCTAAATGCTTCTCTGATGTATTCATCCTTGTCCCATATAACAGTAGCGCCCCCTTTATCAGCTCCCACTATAACAATATCACCATTACTGGTTAAAGAATGTAAAGCAGCTTGTTCCGTCTTAGATAAATTATGCATATGTTTAACAAAAATCTGTGAATGATTTAATTGTATGTCATGCATAACTAAATTCTCAAAAGTCTTGACTGCACTATTATAAGGAGGCTGAAAATCAGACTTCCTAAATTGAAACCGATGGCTACCTTGTTTATCAAGAGCCTGTGCTTGATGTGCAAAAAAATATTTTAAATTTAAACTCCTAGTAAATTGCTTTAAATCCTTAATAATGTCAAAGTGAGACACAAAAAAAGAAGGCACAAACCCCAAACCTTTGTTCAATAGTTGTATTTCACTGGCATCAAAGGTATATTTTGACAGATTTATGACCAAGTTGTTAACATCACCAATATCATTATTAATGTCCACATTATAGTCCAATAGAGCTATCCGGTCAGTGTCAGTAGTGCACTCTGGAACCTCTGTTCTGTTCCTTCTATGGCGATGTTTACGGCCTCCTTGCCTAAAGGGATGTTAATCCTCTTGGGAACAGGTGAAGTATGCTGCTCTATGTCCCCTGCGTCCGTGTCCGTATCGGTATTAGAAAAACTGGAGGACTGATCCCTCTCCTCCAAACCACTGGCTCCTTTGAGAATAGATTTACCCCTTTTGCGTTTAAAAGTACCTTTGTTTCTTGGTTCAAAATGAACCCCTTTATTAAACTGCTTTTTATGCTGTTTCCAAGTATGTACAACATTATTTTTATAGTCATTTAGATCCCTGGTATATTTTTTCATTTTGCGGTTGCATAGTTCCTTATCATATTTTTCCACATCTTTTTTAAAAAGAGTATACAAATCGTTGAATTGCCTGGCCTCAGAAAAAACACCAACACGTTGCTGGCAATTTTGTAGCTGCTTATTTAGATCAAGTAGCAGTAAATCATAATGTTCTATCAATATTTGAATGAACATCTTAGAAGCTGTAAACTGTACTGCCCGCCATTTTTGCATAAATAACTGATTATCTCTTGCTATACCCGGCTCCACATACACCCGCAATCCCCGGGGTATGATTTTAGCCTCTAAATAGGCTTTCAACAGCTTAATATGCCAGACTAAAGAACGTACCTTACGGGATAATTGCCCCATAAGTTTGAAGCCTGCCACAATGTCCATGTTATCACCCTGCTGCTCCTCGCTGATAGCCTGCGATGCAGTTGGTAGCTGCGAAGTGTGTTGTCCAAAAACAGCTAAATCATCCTTATCAGCCGTAATGTTGTCCATGAAGTTTCTAAAATCCGCATTATCCGCCATTTTGGGTCGCGTATGTAACCTTCGCTCCTCCTCGCCCTGTAGAACTCCTTACTCCCAAGTGGGTTGGCTAGAGCCTCAACCGAACTGTCCCTCGGTATAGCTCAAAGAAAGTAAACCAGCAGTCCACAATACATAACAGCCCAAACAATTTTTTTATTTTTAATTTGTATATATATATATATATATATATATAAATATAATATATATTTTTGATTTTTTCACCTTTTGTGAATATGTTGCCAACATAGTTTTTCTTTATTTATATATATACCTAGGTTTGGGAATGGGGATGGAATATCCATGTATTGGTGAACAAATATATTTACTGTTTTCATATTTTAAATTATATATGACTTTATATTTATGGATAGATGCCCTTATGTAATTTTGGTATAGTTTTGCATCTTATCATTTGGTATGGATCATGTTATGGGTGCTGTTGGAGTGTATTGGTGATTGTGTCACTTTAAAAATTTAAAAATTTAAACAGCACGTCTCCTATATATAGCGTATGCCTACGCATTTCTGTACTCACTGATGACGCTCGTAGTAGCGAAACCGGTTTGGGGGATCGTGTAAGCAATAAAGCTTCTTGTACTGCTGCCTATGTCTCCTGTGTATTGGGTGCTGGATTTGCTGTTTGGGTATTTGTATTTTTTCCGTGCACTCAAGGTGGACCGCGCAGTCTATTGTTTGGGCTGTTATATATATATATATATATATATATATATATATATATATATATATATATATATATATATATGGGTCCCCTTCACATGGTCGACAGTTCATATAATCGACACTCATTTGGTCGACAGTTCATTTGGTCGACAAGCAGATTTGCCCCCTTCCCCAATGTTGTGCAACCCTGGAGTTGATATATATAGTTAGGTGGGGTGTGGGGGGCACAGCCCCCCACATTGGGGGGCGAAGCCCCCCACCTAAAATGCTTGTCGATCAAATGAACTGTCGACCATATGAACTGTCAACCATGTCAGGTAGACCCATATATATAGATATATTGCTCTAACTGTTTCAGGGATATTTAACAATCCTGTGTTGCTCTTAGGTTGTAGTTTTTAACAGTATTCTGCAATAGCTGTGTTTTGTGAACATATCTCAGGGTTAAGTTCCAAGGTTTCTTCTGTTCTGATTCAGTCTCCATTTCTTTTCTCCCACCCGCTCACTCAATTGTTGTTGTGTTCTTAAAATTGGTGGATTTTGAGTTGCCTGCCTCTACTATAAATTTGATATTGGACACTCCTCCCAGTCCCATCACATCAGCTCATTCTATTCTGTACAGTGAGATCATTTGGGAAGGCCTACTGCCTTAGTTTCTTAACCTTAAAGTATCTTTTGTTTCCTCCCTTCCTACTTAACTAAAAAAACTTTATTCAGCTGCTTTTAGTGTTTTATGACTCTTCCTACTTTACTTTCTTTTTACTACCTGTTCTTAAAGTGTTCAATTGCATTTATACTGCTGCATTTATTACTGCTTGTTAGTAGCCTGATTAAATTGTAATTGATACTCTAAGTGTCTTAGTTTTGGTTAAAGGACTTGGGCTTCAGGCCAGTTATTTTACATTAAGAAGGTTTGTGGTCTACACTCTTGTGGGAGGAATGGGTAGCCTCTGTCCATCTGAGCTGGGAATTGCTGGGTAACATCCTATTGTGCCTACTGTTCTAAGTGTCTTTGTTACAGTTTAAGCACTTGGGTTCCAAACCAGTTATGTTACATTAGGATGGTTTGTGGCCTAGACTCTTGTGGCAGAAGAGTGTGGCCTACACTCTTCTAAGCGGGGAATTGCTGGTGAAGGCTTATTGTTCCTGTTACTCTAAGTGTCTTTTATCTGGTGTAAGCACTTGGGTTCCAAATCAATTACTTTACATTAGGAGGATTTGTGTTCTATATGCGTTTGGCAGGAGAGGATAGCCTACACCCTTCTATTTGGAAATTGCTGGTTGAAGGCCTATTGTGTCTGTTATTCTGAAGTGTCTTAGCTCTGGCTTAAGCTCCAAAACCAGTTGTTTTATATTAGGAAGATCTGTGGTCTAGACTCTTGTGGTGGGAGAGTGTGGCCTACACCCTTTCATGTTGGGAATTGCTGGTGAATTGCTACATTATTTAAACTGCTTTCTGCTGTTGTGACTGTGATTTTATGCACTTTGAATTTCTAGTACTTCTGCATTTTATAGCATGGGCTAGATTCAGACTCGATGAATCTAGACTGTTTGGTATCACTTGAGCACTAAACCAGCTCTTCACTGAGATACTGAAATATATGAAGCATCCATTGCTTCCAACTTACTATAAGTGCCTGCTTTTGTTCTAATATTGCACTTTTAATTTGTATTTGCATTCCACTGTCTGAATTGTTTGAACTATTTTTTGTCATATTTTACTGTACTCTGTACTAGTTCAGCTGTAGCACTGCCCAGTTCCACGTTTGCTATTTCTGTGTCTGTTTTGTAATGTCTGAGCATCAACTTCAAGCCACCTTTGTTGGTGAAGGCCCTTCTGCACCATTGTGTGAGGAGAGTGCTGTCTGGGTCCCATCTAGTCGTGGGTGATTGGACTAGAGCTCAGAGAGAGCATTCTTATTGGCTAGTTTGAGTTAAATAGGGTATTTTCTTGTTTTATTTAAGCCCCACATTTGCACTTGTTTGTGTGTGGCACTCCATTGTGCACTGCCATGTAGCAGTGGTTACTGTTAGTGGTTATAGAAACAAATGTTTTGTTTGTTAAATTTTCACTTAGCACTTTGCATGTGGTCCTCTAGAGGTTTCTCATGGCCCTGCTGCTCTGTCACGTGGAACACTAAGCCTAGCCTCAGAGGTAACAACACACCTATCACCCACTAGCCAGTCCTAAGTGTGAACTCTTTTCCTGATCATATAAATTTACCTGTCACTATGGATGGACAATTTCCCAGAGTTTCTCCAGCCAACTTGGTCAACATGGGCATCCTAGGCAGTGTAACAACTGCCTTATGTTTACCGACAACCCTCTACTTCTAGTCTACATAAATATAACGTGTGAGAGATGCAACTATATTAAGAACCTTGAATCCATGCTCTCTCACACATCAGTCAGTACATATGACAATGAGCAGGTTGCCAGCAAGCATATCTCACCTTCTACTACATCCAAACCCACATCACACATACCTACATACGTGGAGGTCCTCACCAGAAACATAAATAAACACCAGAGACCTCCCAAACACAAACACAAGCACGCTACACATACTACTTCCTCTGCAGAACACATTACACATAATAGCTCATGCACCAGTGTCATGATTCCATCATGAGGCACACTGATGTCCCTCACCAGGCTGGATAAGGAAAAGGTCACAGTCGTCTGTCTGTCATGTGCCAGGATAGACCACATCACACATACACACAACAACTCTCAACAACAGGTACTGTTATGACTCCGTCATAGTCCATGCTGGTGTGAACAACTTGAGATATACCTCTCTGGATTATATGAGGAGCGACATGACTGAGCTCTCAGACTATGTGTCTCAGGCAGATATGTTCCTAGCCTTAACCAGCATTTTAGCTTCACCTAGTATGATGTCTTAATACAAACAGAAAATTATTGACTTCAATAACTGGTTTAGCTTCTGGTGTCATTCTAAGGGGATCCACTATCTGTCAGACTGGGATGGCATGATCCACAGACCTCGATGCTTTGCCAGAGATGATCTTCATCTATCACCCCTTGGATTTTGGCTACTGGCTAAGGTTTTTGCCACTGCCAAGGTGCCTTTTTTAGGCAGAATCTCAAGGACAAAATTCCATCATACAAACTCCATCTAAAAACAACCTCAAGGTTATGCTGCTAAGCACTAGGAGTCTCAACATGAAACTGCACTCACTGAAAGCTGTCCTCACCTTGGAAGATGCAGCAATTTGTGCAGTCATGGAGACCTGGTTCAAGGCTGTGGAGAGCACCCCAGCCATACCGGGTTACACCTCCTTCCACACGTTTAGACCTCAAACTGAAGGTGTGAAAACTAATGGAGGTTGTGTATCAATATTTATTAAAGAGAAATACATCTCCAGATTGGTTAAACAATATGATTCCCTGGAGACACTTCAGGTGCAATTAACTGTTGGTAGGACACCTGTTCAAGTCACTGCCATCTACAGGACCCCCTCCATAAGTCAGGACACCCATTCTGCCTATTTGTATCTACTTGAATCTATCAAGATACATCCAAATACCATGTTTTGGGCGAGTGTAACTACCCATCCATTGACTGGGTAAATTACTTGTGTTCAGATTCACTTGCCCAAAGGTTCCTCAACTTTGTTAACTCCAATTCCCTGGACCAGCTGGTTGACACCCCCACAAGAGGTGCCAACATCCTGAATCTGGTGCTTACCAATATGGGGGACCACTTTATCACCCCCACTATGAGGTCTTCCCTGGTGAGATCTGACCACAATTCAGTCTCATTCAAAGTAACTATCACACCAGATCTCCCCTAGCAGCAATTAAACTAAAAAACTTCTCCAAAGCAGATTATAACCTCTTACGGGATGGTATAAATAGCTTCACTGCACCTCTCCACTCAGATGGAACTGGCAACTATGCCAATATAAACACCTGTATAACTGCATTGACTCAGCCATTCCTGATAGGACCAAAACAAGCTCCTCAAGGAAGAGCAAACCTGCCTGATGGACAACTGACATTAACAGGCTTTACAATAAGAGGAAGAAATTACTATCTAAGAGTGAGAGGGATTGAGCCCTCCTAAACTGGAAACACTCTCTCCTCAGCTTAAACAAGCAAATAAGTGTTCCTGTGAAGTCCTCCAAAGGAAACTATGAGTCCAAATTAGCTTCATCAACAAAGGGCAACCAGAAGGCATTCTATAGTTACATGCATAACCTAAAAGGAAAGGCCCAGATCTGTGCCGAACTTGTAGTTAAAGATACCACATATACTGAGCCTGTGGACATAGCTAACCTATTGGCCAACAGGTTCTCTGAAACCTTCACACCCCTGTACCTGCTACACGTACCCCATGACATCCCTACCACCTGTCCCCTACCTTGTACTTCTAAAGAGCAGATCATAAATGCCCTCTCTAAGGCCAAAAACACAGCATCTATAGGACCTGATAATATCCCAGGCTGCATCCTACATGGGCTCCAACATGAATTAGCAACACCATTGGGTACTGTCTTCAATCATAGTCTAAGTACCAGCTTTGTATTAGCTGAATGGAAAATGGCCACCATTATTCCCTTGCACAAAGGTGGTGCTTCCACTGACTCTGGGAACTATACACCTATTAGCCTGACTAGCCTTATGTGCAGGGCCATGGAGCAAATCATCATGGACCTTATCAACAAAGATATAAGTAATTTCCAAACACTTGACCCTACTCAGTTCGGATTTATCAAAGGGAGATCATGCCTGTTAAATCTGGTGGACTTATTCAAGACAGTCACGAAGGCCCTGGACAAGGGGAAATCTGTGCATACAGCCGGCCTGGACTTAGCCAAGTTGTTTGACACAATCCGCCACTCAGGTATCATTGACAAACTCACCCAACTAGATATCAACCCTTATATCATTAGATGGGTCACTAACTGGCTCACTATTAGAACTCATGTAGTCAAAATAGAGGAATCCACCTCCAACAGCAGACCTGTAACCAGTGGTGTTCCACAGGGATTAGTCCTGGGACCTCTACTGTTTGGAATTTATTTCTCTGAAGTACAAGCAAAAACTAAAGGTCTGTGGTTGACAAAGTTTGCTGATGACTGCACATTGGGAGTGGTCATAGAATCTCCAAATGTCAACATCCTATGATTGGGTCTTACACAAACAAATGATTGCTGCCAAAGTCATGGTCTTAAACTCAATGCAAAAAATGTATTATCATTCCTTTCAGTAAAAGTGATGTTCCTGCTAACTACCACATCAATACCAACACCTTAAGTATGCACTCAGTGGTGAGAGACCTGGCACACAGGTTGACAGAAACTTACCTTTGACCACATCTCCACAGTTGTAAAAGGGCATTCTATATTGCTCATCTCATAAGTAAGGGCATTGCCACCAGAAAAAAAGACGTTATAACCTCCCTGTACTCTTCCCTCATGAGGCCTTTAACTGAGTACAGCACCCCTTTTGGTATGTACCTTTCCAAACACCTGCAGCAATTTGAGAAACCACAAAGGATCCTCACAAGGAAAATGTAAGGTCTTCAGCATCTGTCCTATGGGAATCATCTGAAATCACTATCACTTTATTCTGTCTCATACAGACTACTCAGAGGTGATCTCTGCCATGCATACCAGGCAATCACTGACCCTGCTTTATTGGAAATGCTGCATAACCATAAGTCAAATGGTACACGGGTTACTCACTCTAAAGACCTTAATCTAGTATGTGGCATTAATAAAATCTGCAGGACAGACAGATTTGTCTCCCAGAAATTACCACGCCTTTGGAACAGACTCCCACTTAATATCAAACAGAGTACCTCATTGGCCCTCTTCAAACACAATCTGGATGATTGGATGGGTGACCGTAAACTCACCCCAGGGGTACTACCTGTATCCCTCTTGGACAGGGGCAATAGGTGCTGATCATGGAAATAAGGGTAAGAACTTGACCAGGCTTGTAAGGGCCCTAGGGTCATTAGCCTAGTAACTTCCTATGATCCTATGATTGATTTGATCAAGGACCGGGGTATTACCTGTATGCTGCATATTTGTAGCAAGTTCTTTGTTGCATTTACTATTGCATTCAATGAGTTTTTTTCTTATTGTATAGCCTTTCTGTATTTGGTTTACACTGTAGGAATTTACTTTTAAGTCTGACATTGTATTTACTTTGGAGATGGACAGATGCATCTATGTAGCTATTCACATTTCAGTTCACCTATCAGAAGATGTAGCATTGAATATTACTAGCTCCCAGACTTACAGTTTTTGGTTCATCTATTGTAAGTGGTTAGTACATTTGCTCTCACTCTATAAAGTAACAAAAAGGCAGTAATCATGTTGTCCATTGTGTGCGTTGCACAAATACCATAATATTAGCCTGCAAAGTGTGAAGTCTTTAGGGCATTACAAGAAGTGCCCCGAACTGAGTGGAGACATTATGGCTGGTTCTTCAGGAATGGGCCAATAACAGTTTAATTCAGAGACTACTATGTGATCTTTGTGAGTTTAGGCTGAAGTTTTGAACTGCATTAATTGAGGGCAGACCAGTCATAAATGATATCCAAGAAGCACAGAAGGTTTATACAAGACTGTTTCAGAATATGACTTCAAAACTGAAGTAGCAGAAAGACTAGAGTTGCATTTAATATGTAAAATGAATTTTCACTACAGTTGCATTTAATATGTAAAATGAATTTTCAATCAAATGGGTTTGACCGTTGGGGTTTCAATCCAATCAATTCAATGAATATTCAATCAAATGACAGAGACTGACACATGTATCTATAGCTATCTATCTATATATATATATATATATATATATATATATATATATATATATATATATATATATATATATATATATATATATATATATATATATATATATATACACACATCACAAATACACATTACAAATACACATACATTATATATACATTACAAAGACATGCGTCTGGAGAGTTTCTCCCCGGGCCTCCGCTGAAAATTGGCTCGTTCTGGACTTTCCCGGTTAACAAATGTTAAATAAATAAATAAATTATATATATATATATATATATATATATATATATATATATATATATATATATATATATATTCCTCTCTCTCTCTCTCTCTATATATATATATATATATATATATATATATTTTTTTTTTTATATAATAGATATAGATATGGATTCCCTTCATTTAGTCAAATTACCAAAATATCGAAGTACAAAACGTCAAGACCAGAATATCTAATTATCAAAGCATTGGAAATTGAAAACATTGATTTCCTTAACGTCAAATATGTTAATATCTTAATGCTGTAGACTTTTAATGTTGTATTATCAGTTTAAGACACTTTGTGTTGTACGGAACAAATATTTTTATTTATTTTATTTATTTTATTTTGTTAACATGGCACAGGTAATGTTCAATGCTCTACTATGGTCTTTGAGATCTTTCTGTCTTAGTTTATAAGAAAAGGGTAAGGGATTTTTTAGAATAGATGTATAAGCTTTAAAGGAATGGTGGTAGTGGTAGTTAAACTGGCAGGACAAGTGACTAGGAGAGGAAGTGTATATGTTGAACGTGCTTAGGTGTTTTCTTTAGGGAAACAACTGTGTGTGTGTGCAATTCTGAAGATCAGTATACAGTGGGGATAGGGAAATGTACCTTTTTT
Source organism: Protopterus annectens (assembly GCF_019279795.1). Taxonomy (NCBI): domain Eukaryota; kingdom Metazoa; phylum Chordata; order Ceratodontiformes; family Protopteridae; genus Protopterus; species Protopterus annectens. The sequence goes on from NC_056741.1 coordinate 1,592,144,071, forward strand.
CCACTGTAGTGCGATCTCGGAGTTGGTATATTTAGTTTGTAGAGGGTGTGGGGGGTGCCCCCCTATAAAATGATAAGAAAGCCATTATCTGGAGTATAACATTTGGATGTTATGTTTTAGGTGATAGGTGGGTGCAGTGTTGTACAGAGTCATTTGAAATGGTGTTTTTGATGTTTTGTATTTGCACTCATAAGAATGTCGATTTTATGGCTGTTCAATATTCTGGTCTCGAGTTTTTGACAGTCAGATGTTTTGGTAATTCGACTTAATGAAGTAGATACACACACACACACACACACACACACACACACACACACACACATATATATATATATATATATATATATATATATATATATATATATATATATATATATATATTATATCTATAAAATGCGTGTGTGTATGAGTACTTTCAAATATGTAGCTACCTTTTCACTATACTACGTGTGTTCTGATGTACACAGGTATATGTAATCCAAAACATTTAAGTAGGTATTCGTAGTCATTTGCGCAAATGTGATAGGGCTATTCCTGATAATTATGAATGAGCGTAGCAAAGGCAAGAATCATAGAGGCCATTTACACTAATGCAAAAGTCCTTAAAGATAATGAGATGCACATGAGAAATGTTGTGAAGTGTTGTATGCTAAAGAGGTGGTTTTGCAATTCATAGTCCGACATTCCTGCAGCACGCACATCTGTTGTTAAAAGTGATGCTTCACTTTGATATTGGAGCTGCAATCTGTGAACTTGCTTGTCCAAATATGCATAAGAACATCCCTGACACATAAATTATTTCCCACAGCAACCCCTTCATTAGTTTGTATTAAGTATGCAGAAGTACTAAAATGACACAATAAATTATTTTGCCCAGTGATCACTTCAGCAGTCTGATCATGTATGGACAAGCAGTTCCCTGACACACAAATTAATTATTTCCCCAAGCAACCCCTTCAGGAATCTGCAGGGCTTCTTCATACAGCCCTGGCTTTAATACATTTTTACTTTGTTTAAATGAGCATGTTCTCACTAAAAATTTATTTTATTTTGATAGCCAGTTTTATTTACAATTGAAAGAGACTGCCATAGGGGCCTCATTTCCACGAATATATGCTAATTTATTTATGGGCTACGTGGAGGAAAAGCTTGTATATGATGATTCTCACAATATATTTTTGGATTCTATGGATATCTGGCGTAGATATCTGGATGACTGATGGTTGGTATGGAGGTCAGATTCAGTTTATTTACAGGAATTAATTGGATATTTAAATGAGAATAAGTGGTGTATCCATTTTATTGTAAACTATCATTCAAAGGTTATTACCTTTTTGGATGTACAAGTTACAGTTTTTAGGAAATACCCACAATTTAACACGCTATTGCATGCCACCTGTTGTCATCCCAAACATATCATTAATAATATCCCTAAGTCACAATTTTTGAGGCTTAGAAGGATATGTTCATCCACTAATGATTCAAAACAGAATGAACAGGATCTTGTTCGCAGGTTTTGTAATAGAGGTTACCCTGTGCATATTGTTAAAAACACCCTTACATCTGCAAATGAAGTTCCAAGATCAACATTATTAAAATATCAAGTAAAAATAATAACGATAGGCAACCCATTAGATTTATTACCAATTTTGGTAATGATACATCATTTATTATGGGTTTAGTACAAAAACATTGGGATATTTTATTAATGGATGACAGGTTAAAAGAATCAATACCTCCTAAATGCCTTTTCTCTTATAGGAAAGGGAAAACAAAGACAGGCTGGGTTAATCATAAAAAAAACTTGTAATATTGAAAAGCATAAATATCAACTAGGTTTGGGATGGGATGAGATTAATAGGCTGCGTCCCATGTGGGCATTGCAGTTTTTCTAAGTTTGTTAGGAAGAATAAATGTTTTACTTCTAAAAAACAATTTGACAGTTTTTGACATTTTGGTGAATGGAAATTGTAATACTCATTGGGTGGTGTATTTGGCAATGTGTACATGCTCAGCTTTCTATGTGGGGCAAACCTAATGTTATTTTAAGTTAAGAATATCTGAGCATTTGAATGAAATTAGATGTTCCAAATCTACAAATGCTTTATATAAACATACTTTGAAGCATGCTTTGGCAAGGTTTACTTTTATTATTATTATTATTGACAGGATTTATTTTAATACTAATAATAAGGTTGGATGGGATGTGTTGTTAATTAGCAAGGAACAAATGTAGATCATCAAATTAGGGGTTTTAATTGCACCAGGTCTTAATGAGCAATTGTAATAACCCATAGGGTTTCAAGGAACTGTATTTAATGTCACTTTGTTGGATTTTGTTTATTGCACTGATGAAGGCTTATAGCCGAAACCAGTATGCTATATGCATTATTTTCACCTATGGGTGGTTTGTTTTATAATATGTTTTGATATTTAGTAAAAATTATGTTTGAGAGCTGACTTGTAGTGTGGGATTTTTTGTTTTTGGCATCAATTATTTCCCACAGCAACCCCTTCATTAGTTTGTATTAAGTATGCAGAAGTACTAAAATGACAATAAATTATTTTGCCCAGTGATCACTTCAGCAGTCTGATCATGTATGGACAAGCACTTCCCTGATACACAAATTAATTATTTCCCCAAGCAACCCTTTCAGGACTATGTCCTGGTATGCACAAGCACCAAAATGAAACATTCACCCAAGCGAACTTTTCAGTAAAATGGCCAGGTATGCAGAAGCACAAACCGACCGATCTCGCATCTCCAGATTCTCATAAAAACTGCTACTTGCTGGCATAAGTTCAGGGCTATTAATGAGTTTAGTATGCAAATGAGCTCATTATAGATTCATGTCATGAACTGTGCTCATACGCATACATATAAAACCCCTTATCAGCAAAGTAACTCTCACCCTATTGCTTATGCATTAAACATGTTACGATTTTGTGATAGAGAGGCATGTTTACAACTCCTACATATGTAGGTATGCATGCTGAGAAAAGTCCAAGATTTGCATTTCCACATACTGCCACTGTTTGTGGATCACTGCTATGAAAATACAAAGCCCCAGACTATGAATATCACCCTTAAACTGATTGATCATAGAGCATATTAGAAATGTATATACGGTTAAAGTCCAAAAAAACACAATCCATAAAATAAGAAAATGGCAGAGAGATCCAAGCCAGTGCATTCTTTGTTCCAAAAATTGAGCACTTTCGTCAATGGTATCCTTGACTTCTTCAGAATAAAACACATTAAAATCATACACTATTTAAACAATTAACAAATCACCTGGCATTGATTAATTAATTCAATTCATATCCACCTTAAAGAGCCATTGTTTAAAAACCTATACTCTCATTAATATATCCAGTTCCTAACATTTGTTAAAAAGCATAACAATGATTTTCCATGCTAACCATGAAGCTAAAAGACAAGCTCAGGTTTCAATTTAAGATATAAATCTTCTTGTTGAGGCCAGGAGGGACAGCTGCATTTTATCTTAACTGCCAACTCATTTCCTTGTATTCTAAAACCAAGTCAGCTGGTGCCACTCTTGGCCTTAATTCTACCTTGTCTACCACTGTGTATTTAAAATTGTGATTGGGGAGTTTTATTATATGTCTAGCCAAAGCGTTCTTTTCATCTTGTTTAGATATATCATATTGATGGTATATTCTCTTTCTAAACATACCCTTAGTTTTCCCAATGTAAAAATCTTTGCATTCTTGGCAGACAGCCATCTAGACTATTTCTGAACTGTAGCAATAACATTTATACATAATTTTCACAAGGTGACTAGCCCCAGTCGTAACTTCCCCTCCTTCCATGATGTATTTAACTGAGGACATCTCCCACATTTGTGCATACCTCCTTCACTTGAATGTGGATTCCTTCTTTCTAACAATGTCTTAAAGCATAGATCTTTTTTGCACAATATAATAAGTTTTTCACCCACTTTATGTAATATTTCAAGGTCAAAGTCCAAAAATGTATATACTGTATATATATATATATATATATATATATATATATAGATATATATATATATCATGATGTATTTTTATATGAATTTTTTTCTTTGGCTTCCATATACTGAATATTTACTTGCATCAGGCTGCCCTTTATGGCAACTTCTAAATCTAAAACCTTTTATTCAGCATTAGTTTGTATCAGCAGACAGTTTTAGGCTAAGTTGAATTATCACCCACAGATATGTTCATGCTAAGAAGGTGGTTGAAGCTTTTTCTGGGCTCAAGTGTTTATTCAGTTGGTTCCCGTGTTTTCTATACACTTGCATATCAGGACCTTGAATTTGATATTATCTGTGCTCTTAGGGTTTGGGTGGACTGGTCAGAAGTCCGAGTATGTTGATATCTGATAAAGACCAAAATCAGAATTTATCTTTACATTTTCCCTTTTTTGCAACATTAGACCATTTTTGAATGCTCTGTCACAGTGAAGCTTCTGTATATGGTGTCTTTCTTGGTACAATAGCACTCTAATTTATTTATTTACCCTTTGGAGATCAGGTTAGATAGAACAGATGTCTCTCTTCAGGAGACACTTGAAATGATATTCATGGTGACTAGGGGAAATTTATCAAGGAGTCTGGGTAAATTCCACTACTCTTTTTGACAAGTGCCCTCCCATGTTTTACATCCATCCACGTTACTATGTACTCATGCAGATGAGACCTCAGTTTAATGACACCTCAGTTTAACATAGTTTAAACTTGATATCTACCCATCAAACATTGTACTGATGAGTCACAGAAATGGTAATGGTATATTTCAGAATTCTTCATCTGACAAGTAACAATACAAATCATCTGTCAGACGTTTTGATGACATTTTATCTGACTGCACAATTAATTCCACTTGTCCATTGTTCTGTGGAGATCTAGGACTTAAAAAGGTGTGCTTAAATTTCCACTACCTCTTGAAATTATGACATTTGTAACAGATACATAATCTGTGGGATATGGCCTGATTTTAGAATGTAAGGAATAACATGCGTGGTAAAGATTTCAGTATTGGAACAACACTATTACTATGGTTTCACATAGTTGCAAAGTTTGTAGAAATCCAAACTAGACCTCCACTCAGAAAAGATTGAAGAGATCTTTGAAGTGAAACAAATACAGTCCTATTTTCATCCAAGGAAGATTCACTGTTCTGTGCAGTAGGATTTCTCCTTTTGATTTTGATTCATAAGCATGCTGTTATATTACAGATGGCATATTTCTGCACTTTTTTTTCAATCTGTATCTTGATACCTTGAGTACAGTATGCCTACAAAAGTGTAATGAGGATTTCTTTGAGAAACATCTAGAAGTCTTATGGCTTGTTTAATTACCCATCACTACTGAAAAGCTGGAAGAGTTCACAGATTATATTATTGCAAAGACAATTAAAATCCTTTGAAGTCACACTAGTACTTTGTATAAATTTCTTAAATACACTTTGAAGTGGCTTATGATCTACTCCACGGTGACACTTTTTTCCTATAGATATAGTCATGAAACTTCTGACAATTAAACCCTGTTGCCATAAATCCTTTTTATATCTGAATATAGGTTATATGAGCATCAGCAAAACTTCTTGACCCATAAGCATTTGGCTTAATTTCTTACAGTAGTAGGTCTTCAACAATTAATAGTTAATAGGTAAGTGCTAGACAATCTGCAGACCATTACAAGCTTAACCAAAAGAATCCATTTAAAAGTTCCCTCCAGCCTTAAAGATGGCAACATAGGATAGACCAGGAGAGAATTTAAGACTGCACATCTAATTGTCTACGTTTACCTTGAAGGGGGCAATGGTGTTACTCTGTTTGGCATGTAGTGGAAGTTTTTTTGCCAAAGGTGAGGGATACATTGGGATATGAATCTATCACAACATTATGTCTTATTTATCTGTTTATAAAGGTTTAGTTCTTTTAGCCAGATATTTTATGTATCATTTATTCTGTGAAAAAATAGGACATGAAAGAGGGTTAGACATTTCATAGCTGAAAAGGCCATTTGAGTTTCAATATCAAATGAAAATTTCAACATGGTAGTTACCAGGTGTGGCTGACTTCCCACAGGATACTCCTACTGAGACTATAAGAGATTGAGTAAAGGGAGAGGACTGCCAGTCTGCCCTCATAATTAAGATTTTTGAGTTATGAGTATCTGAAGTCTCTCAAGTTGAATAATATGTTTAGACTAATACATGCCAAAAGGTGCATTATACTCAATAATGGGTCTGATGAGATATGAGTTAAGGGCAATTAAGACTTCTTTGGGTTTAAAGTAAATGTATTTGGAAATGTAATAAGCTAGAAAGAAGGCTTTCTGAACTACTGTGGAGATGTGATGGTCAAATGATAAAGAATTGTCAACAAGAGTGCTCTAGATCCCTTACCACAATGACTGATTGGAGAGGTGTGTCACCTATATGTGAACATGTTTTGTTTATCAAAATGAACACTGCTACATTTTTTTCCTCATGTAATTTGAGGTCATTGTCTTTGCACCACTTGTTAACATAGTCAAACACATACTGGAGGAATTGTAAGTCAGTGGAAGATTGAATAATAGCACCCAATTTACATTTGTCTTCAGCCATAAATATCTATAGGCCATGTGTTGGCCTGAAGAACTGATAAATAGATGCCAAATAGGAGAGGCCCCAGCACTGAGCCCTGTGACACACCACTGGTATGTTTTTTTGCTTTCCAAAGTGACACCTGCTACTCTTACCATATGGGTTTTGTCAAACGACTTAACCATCCACCAAACATCATAAGCATTTACTTTCAGATTTACATGTCTGCCAATAATGCCTGAATGGGGAACAGTGTCAAAGGCCTGGCCAGGTCCAGATTTGTTATATGTACTGCACAACTGCTTTTCACTTCTTTGGTTACTTAAGAAATTAATTAGCTTAAAAATGTAGGACCTTCCCTTGTCAAAGCAATGTCCAAATCAATGAGGTTTGAGATAATATGCTTCATAGCTTTACAAAAGACTACTAGGTCTACAGTTGTCAGGGTTCATGGTTGGGCCACCCTTGTTTGGCATTACAATGACTATTTTGAAGGCTTCAGGAAGGTAACCAGTAGAGAGGTTTAGTATAAACAGGTTAAGTAGGAGCTCATATAGGTCATATTTGGCATTGATAATCAGGGCCCATGGATGAGGTGTTTTTATAAATTGTTAATATAGGTTCATTGGTGTGTACTGTTACTATAAACCAGTGGGATCTTTTTTATGTCTAGCTATACATCATAAATCTTTGACAAGTTCTGGTACCTTAGGTAGTGTAAGCAGGATCTTGGAAGATAAAACATTTACAAGTAGGGGCCTGGGAGATTAACCATTTACAGGCTGTCCATGTCCAGGTGCCAAACCAAGAGTGAACTTCTTGTTCTCCATCCAGTTGATCAGGTTACACTTTAATTGGGTTTTGAAGAAACTCTGCTTCACAATAATGAGGAGGCTATTTTAGAGAAGGAGTGAGATCTTTGTGATACATACCTGTCTCTTCAGCAGGTTCTATTCATATCACAGGTGATGTTTAGGGAGACAGAATGCAAGGAAAGGGCTTTGAGGTAGTCTGTATTGGGCATGTTATTTATGCCTCTATGGACATTCCAGTTGTTGGATGTAGCTAGTTAGGTACATACTGAAGGGGGCATTATACTCGATAGGTCTGATAAGTGCTGAATACAGGAGAATGATAATAGATGCTGTACCTTTGTTTCACAACATAGAGTGAATTATTTAATACCATAGATTGATGGTCAAAGGCTAGATTATGATTTACATGAGTCCCCAAGTCTCTGACTACTGGATCAGCTCTTAGGAATGTGTTTTCAACATGGGAATTACCAGGATGACTGACTTCCCAAAGGATACTCTTACATATTTCCTGACATTTAGTTTTAGTCCATGGCTCTGACACCAGTTGTCTGTGTCAATCCTTCTTGGAGAACATTAGTGTTGGTGGGGGATTCTATGACTTCTCCTAATTTGCAATCATCTGCAAATTTGTTCAGCCAGAGACCCTTTTTGTTGATCTTGACTTCAGAGAAGTAAATGACAAAAAAGAGCAGTACTAGGACCATTCCCTGAGGAGCTCCACTGGTGACTGGCCTCTTTGTAGAGGTGGTCTCCCAATTCTTACTTCCTGGGTCCTGTCTGTGAGCCAGCCTGCTATCAACTGAGTGACATAAAGGTTTATACCTAACCTCTTGAGTTTGTCAGCAATGCCCAAGTGGGGTATTTTGTCAAATTCCTTAGCTTTTGAGAGGGCTGAATGAACTTGTTCCATTGTAATTAAAGGGGGGAGGTGGCTAAGATTGTGAAATAGCTATAACTGTAAGTGGAATAAAAGTTGCACTAAATTTGTTAGCTAGGATGTTAGCTGTTTCCCTTGGGTCAGTGTGTGCAGTGTTATTCTGGATTAGCTCTGAAAATGTTTGGTTAATATTTTTTAACTTCTTGACAAAGTTAAATAATGGTTTGTAATTATTTTTTGGCATTAGTGGCAATTTTAAGTTATCCTAGCCTATTTTAAGTTTTCTAGCATGTACTTACTGACCAAAATCATAGATCATGGTCTAATAGTTAAAATGATAGTGTTTCATATGGCAAGCATGGAATTAGCTTGCAAAGATATTGTATCATGCCAAGGAACTATTGATCATGATGATTCTACATACTTTCAAACTGATTTGACATCTCCAAAAATCAAAACATGACCCATGTGCTTTAAAGCTAATTCGCAGATCTGATGCCTAGTTTTTCTCAGCTTCAAGCCTCTTTGCTTTACTCTATCAACTTAACAAGATGTATGACATATTTCTGCTTCACATCTCCCCAGACTAGACATCATCATTTATACTGACTACACCTGCTAAACTGTCAAATATTATACCCACAGCTCTCTGGAACAGTTCTGCAGATGATGAGGTTATAGAAGGCAGCCTTACAAATCTGTATCAACCCAGATGGATAATAGTCTTGAAAATCTATGTACATCCTCAAAGTGTCACACTTTATAGTTGCAACCATGTGTTTCCCCCGCCCACTCATTTCAGTTTGCTTAATAATATCTCCTATAGCTTCCATGCACTTTAATCCCTGCTCAGTTCTATCCCTGAGTATAACAACCTTCTCACAAATTGTGCAAGAGATGGCACTGATGCATCACATCCTTATTTTTTGAGTGATGGAGGCCGTGAACATGTAGAAATTTTTGTTTCGAATTTACAATGCAATTGGTTTAATTTAACATTTGATGGAGTCCAAGTAGGTACTGTGGTACCTTTTTTGGATGTGTTGTTGGATATTGTTCCTGGTCTTAGGACCTCGGTTCACAGGAAGTTTCAGGAAGGGGATATATTATTTAAAAGCTCCTAGTTGTCATCCTCCCCATATTATACAGAATTTACCCTATGGGGAATTTTTAAGAATTGGTCGATTATGTAATAATGAGACAGATTTTATGGAAGAAAGTAATAGTTTCATAGTTTCATAGTTTAGTACTAGGCTATCTGCCCTGGGGCATTTGTAAGCCTAGCCATAGTGATGTGGCTTTCGCCACCCCATGAAATGGTACAAAAATGCACAGAATAGATTTAGAATACTGTGCCTCTGTCTAGTAGTGACAGAAATGAAGGTCCCCTTATATAATAGAATTAGTTTACTGTGCCCCTGTCTAGTAGTGACACAGATGTGACCCCTGGGGTAAACTTACGATCTCCCATCCACTCATCAAGATTTCTCTTGAAGAGAGTCAGTGAGGGGCTCTGCCTAACATGAACTGGGATCTTGTTCCAAAGCATGGGAAGCCTCTGGGTTATGAATCTATCCCTCCAGCATGTTCTATTCATACTTGTGCCGAGATTTAAGTCTTTAGCTCTCGTGGTCCTGATGGATTTGGATTTTTTGAGGTGGAGCATGTCCATCAGTTCCTGATTGGACATGGCCTTGTACGTCAGGCAGAGATCACCTCTGAGCAGGCGGTATGCTACTGAATAGAGCTGGAGTTTCTTTAGTCTGGCAGAATAAGACATATGTTGGAGACCCTTGATCCTTTTGGTGAGGTACTTTTGTGGTCTCTCCAGCTGTTGCAAATGCCGGGTGAGGTACATACCAAATGGGGCATTGTACTCAATCATGGGTCTGATGAGGGAGGAGTATAGGGGTACAATGACATCCTTGGATCTGGATGTGAATCCCTTCATGATAAGGTGTGCAAGGTAGAATGTTTTTCTAACCACTTTGGCAACGTTGGTGTCAAATGAGAGGTCACTGTCGACTTGGGTCCCTAGGTCTCTGATTACTTTTTCCAAACTCAGTGGGTTGCTGTCTATGTGATAATTTGTGGGTAGTTTGTTTTTCCCAAAGGGGATGACTACACATTTTTTGGCATTTAGTTTAAGGCCATGACTCCGGCACCAGTTGTCCATTTCTGTGAGGCCTTTTTGTAGGATGTATGTGTCCGCTGGTGTATCGACTATGGCGCCTAGTTTGCAGTCATCTGCGAACTTTGTCAGCCACAACCCTCCCATGTTTGCTTTAACATCTGAGAAATAAATGCCGAACAAGATGGGTCCCAGGACAGATCCCTGTGGGACACCACTTGTGACTGGCTTTGAGTCTGACATTGCTCCAGCGATTTTAACTTTATGGGTTCTGTCCTTTAGCCAGTTTGCAACCCATCTAGTGACATAAGGGTTTACGTTTAAGCTGTTGAGCTTATCTATGATGCCTGAGTGGGGTATTGTGTCGAAGGCCTTAGCCAAGTCCAGGTAGGCTGTATGGACTGCTTTGTCCTCATCAATGGCTCTAGTGACTGTTTTGAAAAAGTCAACCAGGTTCAAAAGGCAGGATCTGCCCTTTACAAAGCCGAACTGGGTGGGGTCAAGTGTCTGTAGGTCCCCTATGTCTCTGTTTATGAGTTCCATAATGATTCTTTCCATAGCTTTGCAGACCAGGCTGGTTAAGCTTATGGGGTGGTAGTTCCCAGGGTCTGTAGAGGTACCCCCTTTGTGGAGTGGGACCACTGTTGCTGTATGCCAGTGTTCAGGTACATATCCTGTAGTAAGGCTAAGGTTAAATAGCATTTTTATGTGCGGGTTTAGCTCCTCTTGGAGTTCACTTATCACGCAACCCAGGATACTGTCAGGTCCCATTGATGCTGTGTTTTTAGCTTTGTTGAGGGCGGTTCTCACTTGGACATCTGAGATGACAGGGAGATTACATTCAGCTGGGATAAGTATTTCTTCTTTTGGGGGTGAGGGAGGGGAGAAATTTGCACTGAACCTGTCAGCCAGAATGTTGGCAATATCTGTGGGTTCAGTGTATTTTTTGTTGTTGTGAACTAACTCTGAGCATATCTGAGGGTTTCCGCCCAGGTTTCTAACATAGCAGAAGAAGGCTTTGTGGTTATCTTTAGTGTCCTTAGCGATTTTTCTCTCAAAGTTGGCCTTGGATGTTTTTATGAGAGAATGTAGTTTTCTGCTAATGTTGATCAGAGATGTCTTCCCTTTATGGGATTTTGCTCTGTCGTGCAGTAGCTTCCTTCTTTTGTTATACAATTTGTTAATGGCTGAGGTCCACCAGACAGGATGCTTGCTTTTGGTGGAGAGGGACTTGGATTTATTTGGGATTGCATGATCCATGCATTCTTGGAGATGTCCATAGAAAGCATTTGTGAAGGATTCGGCATTGTGGGATGTGGTATCCACTGGCCCAGTGGGCTTAAAGGATACCATCTCAGTCTTAAGAAGAGTGAAGTCTGCTTTTGAGAAGTTTTTCACTGTGGTCTTTTGTGCTGGGGGTGGAGGTGGGATATGTATATCCAGGGTGATTAGTTTGTGGTCAGATCTCACTAGTGAGGGGTATACCTCTGGTGTGGAGCATTTTGTTCCCATGTTTGTGATGATCAGGTCCAGTATATTATCTCCCCTAGTGGGAGAGGTGACTAGTTGTTCCAGTGCATTTGAATTTATGAATTCCAGGAACCTTTGGGCTAGGGTGTTAGGGCTAGAATAATGTACCCAATCTATGTTTGGGTAGTTGAAGTCTCCCAGTATGATAGTATTTTGTGATACATTCATATCCTCCAATGTCTTCAGGAAGGCTGAGTGGGGTTCCTGAGATTGGGAGGGTGGTCTGTAACATGCTACCAGTTGTATAGCAGTTTTGCCTATGGTTAGTTGCACCTGTATGGTCTCTGATGCTTCATGTGTTGCTACTAACCTGGAGGTGTGGGTGTCCTTGATGAACATGGACACTCCCCCTCCCTTTGTGGTTCAGCCCAGGTTTTGGGGCCGAAAAGCATGATGCGAGGTATAGCCTGGTAGCGCTGGGGTGCTCTCAGGAGCCTTGAACCAGGTTTCAGTTACTGCACAGACGTCGATGTTCTCCATACTGAGGAGTGCATCGAGTGCCTGCATCTTGAGATTTAGACTTCTGGCATTGAGCAGCATTACCCTTAGTTTTTTTCCATTTTTGTTTTCTAAGGAGGTGGGTTTGTCTTTTGAGCCTTGCCTAAAAAAGGCACTATGGGGGTGGCAAGAGCCTTAGCCAATATCCGGAAGCCCAGTGGTGACAGGTGCAAGCCGTCCCTTGCAAAGCAGCGTGGCTTGTCCAACATGTCATCCCAGGCAGACAGACATTGGATCCCCTTAGAATGACACCAGTACTTGAGCCAATTATTAAAGCTGATCATCTTGTAATAATACATTAAAAATGCTTATAGATAGAAGTTATAATGTAGATAGGTTGTATGAACATCTTGACACTGTGATAAACTTACCTAATACTAAACATTGGGGAAATGGTATAAATAATAAGTCCAAAGATACAGAAAGAATGCACTTTGTTACTACATATAGTGATTTTAGTTCTCAACTGATAGATTTAGTTAAATTTTATTGGTCTTATCTGGAATCTATCAAGGATATTTCAGAATGGGGGTGTGGGGTACCACAGATATCTTATAAAAGAGGTAAAAGTATCAAGAACTTTTTAGTTCATGGCAGATTTGTGGCCCCAGTGGATAATATAACAAGTGCCCCTTCCACTAAGGGTACAGAAATTTGTGGAAAGTGCAAATTATGCAAATATATAGTTAACCATTTCCTTGTAATTAATGGTATAAGATTTAAGACTGGGGGATGTTTAATTGTGAAACTCAGAACATTGTATATGCCCTTAGTTGTCCTTGCCAGGGGAAAGTAAAAGACCGCTTAAGGTCAGACCTTTGGAACATATACGTGATATAAGCAATGGGAGAGTGGAAAGCCCTATAGCAGAACATTTTAAATATTGCCATCAGGGTAAAGTGGAAGGTTTACAAGCTACTATATTAGAACATGTTAAAAGGGATTTTTATGATGAAACAAGTGAAAAACAGATTATTATATAAGGAATCAGTATACATTTTAAAGTACAACACATTGGTTTGGCATGTGTTAAATTTATACTGTAACTGGAGAGTTTTCATTTATTTGTGTATAATTGTTTTATTGTGTAATTGTCTAACAATACAATTATGTCATGATTTTAGTATATTTAGGGCAGGTGTATTTTTTACTGGTTCATACTCCTTGAAGGCTGTGTAGCTGAGATGTCGGAGAAAATAAAACTTCTTTGGATACTGGTTGGTCGTTGGTTATTTATACTGACTACACCTGCTAAACTGTCAAATATTATAGCCACAACTCTCTCGAACAGTTCTGCAGTCGATGAGGTTATAGAGGGCAGCCTTACAAATCTGTATAACCCAGATGGATAATACGTAGTAGGAGCAGCTTAGCACTGGGGATAGTTGCAAGCACATCTTTAATTATTTTAAGCACATACTTTTCCATTTTAGTTCATTTAAGTCTTGAAAATCTATGTAAATCCTCAAAGTGTCACACTTTATAGCTGCAACCATGTGTTCCCCCACCCACTCATTTCAGTTTGCTTAACAATATCTCCCATAGCTTCCATGCACTTTAATCCCTGCTCAGTTCTATCCCTGAGTATAACAACCTTCTCTCATAGCATGTATTACTTGCTATTGTCTCAAGGGAAAGCTTTATGTGGTACTACTTTCAGACAACCCAAAACAATAAATAAAATGAATATCTCTGTAAGGCATATTACAGCACTTGTGGGAATTACACTTTTTAACTTTCAGTGAAGTACTCTGTTACTGCATCGTCAAGCTGAAAGAGTACACCAAAGGCCAGATTCAAGAAACCTCCGTGTAAGACTTAATATGTCTTACTCGGAGGCTGCAGTTGAACGGTATGACGTCAACATGCCATGCATATTCATGAGGGCATGCTGAATCATACCCTAGGCTAACACAGTCCGTGTAGGTAAGTAGGGGGTGTGTCCGAATGCCGAGTACTGCAAAGGGACACGCCCCCAGAAGAGTCAGAGGCCTGAATGTAAACACCCACGAGCGAGTCCTTAGAAATGTCAAGGAACACAACACCACACATCCCCAGAGACAAAACCCTACTGAAAAATGTGTAAAACGTAAAAATAGCAGCTTCATTTTTTTTTTTATAATTTCAAAAATGTTTGCCCGCAATTGCGCTCGTTTGCGCGGGTATGCCCTTCGCTCAGCCACAGTTAGCAGATATGACATTAAAAAGCATATAAGATCTACATATGCAAATTAAGCCAAGTAGCAATAGTGTAGCGGTAGAGACGTTGGCCAAAGAGGAGGTAGTCATGGTTCGAGCCCCCACAACATCAGTCACCATTTTTATTTAAATAAGTATGAAACAATCCCCTGACATATATATATATAAATATATAACTATAATTTAAGTAAAATGTAATGAAATGGGCCATGTATTTGTGAAGAAATCCGACAGAATCATTTATAAAAAAGGATTATAATTGCCCATAGCTGAGCAGCGCTTTAACAAGCTGCATATGAGTGCCTGTAGGTGAGCAGCACTTTAACAAGCTGCATTTGAGTGCCCATAGGTGAGCAGTGCTTTAACAAGCTGCATTTGAGTGCCATAGCTGAGCAATGCTTTAACAAGCTGCATTTGAGTGCCCATAGGGGAGCAGCGCTTTAATAAGCATAATATGAGTGCCTGTAGCTCAGCAGCACTTCACCCAGTGTAATATGAATGCTCATAGCTAAATAATGCGTTACCCAGCGTAAGCCGTTTGCGCGGAGCAGTGCAGCCCGCCAACCAGCTTACCAGCGGGCAACATTGGGCAAGCTGTATCAAAGCTGCCTTTACACAGACACACCTCCTAGCCTGTCTAGACAGTAGTAAAAAAAAAAAAGGCAATGCCAAGGGTCGAACCCGGGATACTGTGCACCATAGTCAATGTACTGAACCACTAAGCAATGACAGTTGTATTGAGAAATACAGTCTTAGCATATATATAGGAATGAATGAAAATAGAACCATGACAAAGCAGGTTTGCTTTAAGCTGATAAATATCCAAAATGGCCAATCAGAGATAAGTGCAGGAAAACCGGCATATATAAGCCCCATAGGTGGGAATACACACCATAACTTATTGTGGTACCCATCTGCAGTCAGGATGGCAGGTGCAGGAGAGGAAAATTGATTTGGAGCACAAAGGTGGGGTGTTGAGGAGTCAAAATATATGGTTTGGCTCCTAGTCCATGATCATGAAGCACAACTCATGCAGGGCCAGGTTCAATGGGGTGCGTACAAGGCAGAGGCGTGGAACCGGTTGGCACATGATCTCACCAGTGCCACAGGCATTCCAAGGACTGGTAAACAGGTCCGTCACCACCATGCGGACCTGAAGCAACATAAGGAGGACCAACTGAACCGTTGGATCCAGGAGGCCCGCCAAATTCCCAATGCCCCACTACTGAGTAAGTATCCATGTAATTATGTATGTAAGAAATGCTATCCTAGCCTATAGTATGGAGAGGTATGTTCCAATATTCCTTCATTTATATTACAGCTGCAGGTGTCCGTTCCATGAATCAGCGAGCCTATGCTGATAGGCTGCTGAGGTTGCTCCACCAGGCAGGTTAGTAATTATTTAGCTGGTATTGTTATAGAATATAAGTGAGACAGAGTGTAAAAGAGTTCATTGTTGTAACCCAGTAATAAAGGTGAAATAAGCCTGGAATAAAGATTCTGCTAGTATTGTAAGATTAGATAAGTGATGCAGCCTGGAAAAGAGTGTATTGCAATCCAGTAATAAAGATTAAACAAGTCTCAAATAGAGTTTCCACCTGTATTGTAATATCAGATAACTGCTTCAGCCTGAAAATCAGTGGAAATCAATCAACAAAGGGTAGACAAGTGTTGAATACATCCTTGTAAATTCTGCCATATGAAATAAGTGAGTCAGCTGGAAAGGATTGTTGTAACCCAGTAATAAATGTTAATAAAGCCTAAAATTAAGTACCATTCTGAAATATAAATATAAAATAAGTGAGAGAGTGTGAGAAAGACAGTTTGAAGCTACCAAGAAAGCTGTAATAAGTCTGGAATAAAGGTATACTGCAGTCACTACATAATATTATGTTGCTTACCCTTGCATTATGGAGATAGTATGGTTGTATGAAATGCTGAACATCCACAGTTGTCTAGACCTGTATAAATCAAATGTAGCAGGATGCTGTACCTGAACACAGCCAGATATGAACATATATGAATAACAATGGAATGTATATTAATGTAGCAGTAACATCCCCATCACCAACATTCCTAAGGTTACATACAGGAAAATGTACTAATACATGTAGGGGATATATATCTGCATCTACTAGGAATGTACAGTATATGTATAGGTAGTGTAAGTTGTTAATGTAATATTTCTCCACCCTACCCTATTTTCACAAATTATGCCATTCCACACCAAACTGGGTATGTGTACTCACAATTAATTACCATGGACATTTGTCCTGTTGGTTCATACATATCTGCATGTACGTTGACGCATGTGCCCTGTTCACATATCCAAACCTGATGGCCTGTTGCCACCAATCAACCCTGCATGCTGTTGGAATGTGCACTGTTGTTCTAAATATGCATATGTCATGCTTGCTGCTCAATGTTTGGAATTCATGGGTGTTTGGTTAATGGGAATACTGATGCATGCTGTTACAACTAATTTTGAATGGTGGTGTTTGTTACTAACCCAAAATGCCATAAAATACTGCTAAACATAGGACAACAGGGAAGGCGGGTTCCAGCGGACCCACCTCCCCCACCTCAGCTGGCGAGTGAACCTGGCACCAGTGCACAGGCCGGGACCTCCTCCTCCGGTGGCCCTGTGCCACCTTCGGGTGGAAGCACTGTAGGGGATGGGGCTCGTCCCCCCTCTGCAAGCGTGGCCGGAGGAGAGCCCCCACTCACCCTCCATAGGGTCGGTCTGTGGTGCGTAGTGAGATCAGGTGTTCTGTGACTGATCCCCTATGCCAGCTCGAGGCGAAAGTGGCGCAACTCACAGGTGTGCCTGGCCATCCTATCCAGCCCCCAGCACAGCCCTGGCCTGGGCTGTGAAGGCACACAGTTGCCATCTGTGGGCACATGGGTTCCACTGTTGCCATCTGTGGGCACATGGGCTAGCGATATCCAAACATCCATCCCTGTCAATTGTGTTTACCCCCCACATGTGTCATACTCTGCCCCTGTATGCATCTTGTTTGTCTTGTCTGTTAACCTCCCCAACCTACCTCCCCAAATATACCTACTTCCTGTACCTCACATTCCACTCTCACCTGAAAAAAAATAAAAAAAGGGCACTCTGTTCCCACAAAAAAATTACGCCCCATACATAGCTGCCCAATTCGCACACATGTCCGCTGGACATGTAAACTGATAATTCTAATTGGCAGTACAACATATTTTGTTGTACTCACCCCTCTCTCAGGGGTGGAAGGTTTCAAATTTCACACCAAATTTCAGACATATGCACAGCTGTTGCTGATAAAGAAATGGGCAGCTATGGACCTTCCCTACATCCTTCCTGCACATCCCGAGCTTGTTTTCCTACTGTCCTACCCTCTTTGTGCCCCATTTTTCACCACTTTCCTATTTCCCCATTTTCTTTTCTTTAAAAGAAAATAGCGTGGGTGTTAGTGGGAGTAAGCACTTTTAAGCAGTGGTCAGCAGGTGTGCGCTTGTGCGCGCTTAGCTAAGTGTAGATAAGCATAGCTAAGCATTGCGCAAACTCACGCAAACCTGCTTACAACTGCTTAAAAGTGCCTTAGTCACTCTGTATGACAAGGCCTGTAGTCTGCTCATCAGCAAAATAAAATACCCCTGTCAGTCTCGAACCCCAGACCTTGGAAACACAACTCTGCATGAATTACCACTGAGCCACAGCAGATATACAAGAACTTGGTGCTGAAAGAAATATATCATGAAATACAAGGAGTGAATGTAAAGGGAAAATAGGAAGGCCATTACACAAAGCTTGTTCTGTGTATCTTTACTGGCAATTCTTGTGGAATTGCATTACATTAGTGTGAGAAGAGAAACAGCCATGCTAGTAGGTAATAATGTTACAGTAGCACCTTACAAACCCCACACAGTATCAGAGCAAGATAAACACCGCCATATTTGAATAGGTAAGAGGCCAGACCTCCCAACTGTGACTGATTTACAGGGATGTCCCTGATTTGCAAACAACTGTTACCTGTGCCCCACTGACTCCCTATGAAATGTACTAACAGTAGGCAGAAAGGTGGGGAATCCCACGTAATGGTAACTGTCAATAACATAAAGAAGACATTACTTGCATGTCAGAAATGGTGTAGTAATACATATGCTCAAAATACCCCACAGTCACAACTGCAGAATATCTGAAATATATCACGGGTTTATCCCGCTGATATGTACCTTTCCCTGAGGCTGGTCAAATATATACCTGAGAGTATCTGAGGCCTGCAAGTGTCAGAAACACACAGGCACATCAGCCTGTCTACTGTTACATACTCTGCGAATAGCTGTAGAATTACTTCCACAAGCATGCCCTTATGTAGGAGTACAACACAGAAATATCAAAGGATGTAGCCATCTAACATACTAATGACAGTATAGCAGTTCACAAGCACTGCATGTGCCTGATATTCATAATTGTTAGTACAATATACTTAGTTGTCCTCACCCCTCTCAAAGGGGTGGAAGGTTTCAAATGTCACAGCAAATGTTGAACATATGTACAGATATTGCAGTTAAAGAAATGTGCAGCTATGGACCTTCCCTACACCCAGCCTGCACATCCCTAGCTGGTGTCCC